>NC_057864.1:439531821-439761821 GCF_019393635.1 Dromiciops gliroides | reverse complement strand
GAGAGGAGAGGAGAGGAGAGGAGAGGAGAGGAGAGGAGAGGAGAGGAGAGGAGAGGAGAGGAGAGGAGAGGAGAGGAGAGGAGAGGAGAGGAGAGGAGAGGAGAGGAGAGGAGAGGAGAGGAGAAAAGGAGAAAAGGAGACAGAACTATTATAAACTAGACAGAGAACTTTATAAGGAGCTAATTATCCCACCGAAGGTGCATACTTTCTTCCTAATCCAGACAGGAAGATAATGGATATATGGTTCAGAGAAAGCCCATCAGGACACAATGTAAACCAGTTTAATCATCTTTCTCCAGCAGATAATGAAGCTGTTTCATTTTATTTTGGTTTGTCTCATGTTGGGCTCACAGACCCAGTGAGTGAAGTGCTGGCTTTCTGCCAGGGAGAAGGAGTTCAATGGAGCAAGAAGAGGGAGGGGGAGGGAGGAAATAGAGAGGAAAATGAAAGGAAAGAGAGAAACAGACACTAACTTGCTGTCTGAATGAATTTAAGAATGAGTGAATGAAATTAAATGAAAAAAAGATTTATTAAACACCTAGTATGTTCTAAATATTGTGCTAAGCACTGAGAATACAAATATAGAAGTGACATAATCCCTGGCTTCAGAGAGCTTACATTCCAATGTGGGGTCAGGGGACAGAACACATAGGGAATAGTGGCCAGGGAGGGGTGTCATGTTTTAAAAAGTCTCAGGGACAGTAAGTTAAACTATAGGACATATGGTTAATATAATCTTTCCCATAGCAACAGCAATGCTTTTTTCTTTTTTTTGGTGAGGCAATTGGGGTTAAGTGACTTGCCCAGGGTCACACAGCTAGTAAGCATTAAGTGTCTGAGGCCAGATTTGAACTCAGGTCCTCCTGAATCCAGGGCTGGTGATCTATCCACTATGCCACCTAGCTGCCCCTAGCAATGCTCTTTTGATTATAATTTCCATGCTCAAAAGCTGAGGAAGGGTATGAGCATGGTGGTGTCATGGGTGGAAAGAAGATAACCAGAGAAGAATGTGAAATATATCTTGGACCCATTAGATAGAGTGACCCATGGGATGCTCTCACCATACTTTAAGGGGGTGAGTGGTTAGAGAACTGAGGAGCTTGGGGTATGGAAGATGAGATTTACAAGAGCTGCAAAAGAAAGAGAGAGCCTGATACTGAAGGTTTATTCAAACCAACAGGAGAACCTCTGATCAAAGAACATCTGATTTAGATATGTCATATCTCACTCTGGCCCAGTTTGTCCCCTTGAATGCTACTGAGCATTGATTTGACTCTTTTACCCTCACAAGATCACTGTACATGGAGAAAGGATTATATTGAGAGCCAAAATTTTTCTATTTTAAACAATCAGTTAAACTTAAATTCAAACTATGGAAGCCCCCCTTGCCTTCTCTCTCTTCTTTAGTCCTTATACCCTATCAATCATCATATCCCAATATCCATTATCTCTTGGATGAGTATTTTCATCTCCATGTCTATTACCACTCTCACTTGTCCAGGCCTCATTGCCTTATTCATGAACCATTAATAGAGTAGCCTCCTATCTGATTGGCTAATATGACAAAAAAGGAAAATAATAAATGTTGGAGAAGGTGTGGAAAAATTGGAACACTAATGTATTGTTGGTGGAGCTGTGAACCAATCCACCCATTCTGGAGAGCAATTTGGAACTATGCCCAAAGGGCTATGGGACTGTTCATACCCTTTGACACTGCTAGGTCTCTATCCCAAAGAGATCATAGAAGAGGGAAAAGGACCCACATGTACAAAAATATTTATAGCAGCTCTCTTTGTGGTGGCAAAGAATTGGAAATTGAGGGAATGCCCATCAACTGGGGAAATGGCTAAACAAATTGTGGTATACGAATGTAATGGAATACTATTGTGCTATAAGAAACGATGAGCAGGAGGAGTTAAGAGAAACCTGGAAGGACTTACATGTACTGATGCTGACTGAGAGGAGCAAAACCAGGAGAACATTGTACACAGTAACAGCAACATTGTGTGATGAACAATGGTAATAGACTTGGCTCCTCTCAGCAGAGCAGTGATAAGAGTGTTCTCAACATCCAGAAAAAAGAACTGTGGATTATGAATGCAGATTGAATCAGACTGTTTCTACTTTTGGACTGTTTTTTTTCCCTTCTCTTTTGAGGTTTTTCCTTTGTGCTCTGATTCTTCTTTCATAAGGTGACTAATGCAGAAATATGTTCAATGTGATTACACACATTGTAACCTGTATCATATTGCTTTCCATCTTGGGGAGGGGGGAGGGAGAAAAATTTGGAACTAAACATCCTATGAAAACAAATGTTGAAAACAATCTTTATATGTAACTGGAAAATTAAAAAAAAATGCTTTAAAAAATAGAGTAGCCTCCTAAATAGTCTCCCTGTCTCCAATATACCAAACTCCTCATATCTCTATCCATTTATACTTTATCCTTCATACCTGTACCAGAGTAATCTCAGAATCCCCTGTTTATATCATTCCTGCTCTTAAGAACCTAAGGACAGCTTCTAAATGCCCAACCAATTAAGTTCAGCCTCCTCAGACTGTTATTCAAGGCCCTCAGTCAACTGTTTCCACTGTATCTTATCTCATTTCATTTGTCACTACTACATTTCCAACTCAACAGGCTGGAACAATGGGCTGAAGGTAACAAGATGGGCTTTAATAGAAATAAATGGAAAGGCCTGCACATAGTTAAAAAATATAGTGCATGAGTACAGGATAGGAGAATCATGGCAAAATGTCAGGTCAAATGAAAAAGACCTGAGGGTTTTAGTTGATGACAAGCTCCATGTGAGTGCACAGTATGATACGGGGGCCAAAACTCCAGCCCCGGGCTATGGTAATAGAAGAATAAGATCCAGAACAAATCAGGGAATAGCATCATTGGACTCTGTGCTGATCAGATCATATCTAGAGTATTGTTCTCCCTTCTGGTTTAGACATTTTAAGAGGCATTATATACATGCAGAGAAATGTGACCAAAATGGTAACTGAAAAATGAGTTAAGGGAACTTGGGAGGTTTAACTTGGGGAATAGATATCATCTGTCTTCTATAAACCCTATTACTCCAGCCAGGCTATAAATGCCCTGAGTAAAAGGAATGCTCGGCCCTATGGATTTCAGCTACCTACTGCAGCTCCTGCATTTCCCATAATAACTAGTGTAGCCATAGAGACTATAAATTAGCACTTATATTCTCACTGACTTGACTCAGTCATAAACATAATCATAATCAGATACTGTAAAACTGGAAGGGTCTTGGAGATCTTCTAATAAATCATTTATTTTTTTTGGGGGGGGGCAATGAGGGTTAAGTGACTTGCCCAGGGTCACACAGCTAGTAAGTGTCAAGTGTCTGAGACTGGATTTGAAACAATCATTTCATTTTACAGTGGAAACTGAGGCCAAGAGAGATGAAATGACTTGCTCAGGGGCATACACTTACTGACAGAGATAAGACAAGCTCAGGCCTTCTGAGCCCTAGTTCAATGATCTTCCCATAGTATATTTTTTTCTATGCCCTTAAAATTTTTTTATTGATACCTTTTGTTTTTATATCACAGTGATTTCTTAATATAACACTCAGCCTCCATCATAAGCTTTTCTTTATAAACAAGAAAAACAGGTTAGCACAATCAACTAACAGTGACCACATTCAGCAGTGTACATGATATTTCTCACCTGTAGTTCCCCAACTTTCTTTCTCTCCTGTTCAAGGCAGAGGTTGCTCTGCTTTCAGCTGTGTTTTAACATCCTTTTTCTTTAAAAATTTTTAATAACTTTTTTGGGGGGTGGGGCAATGAGGGTTAAGTGACTTGCCCAGGGTCACACAGCTAGTAAGTGTCAAGTGCCTGAGGCCAGATTTGAACTCAGGTCCTCCTGAATCCAGGGCTGGTGCTTTATTCACTGTGCCACCTCACTGTCCCTAACATCCTTTTTCTTTACATGATTAGGACCATTCTCTATGTTCTCCTTCTACTTACTTTACTTTGTTTCAGTTTATAGAAATCTTCCCATGTTTTTCTGTGTTCCTCACATTTGCTGTTTCTTGCAGAATAGCAATATTCCATTATGTTTATATATAACATTTTTTGAGACATAATCTGGGGGATGTGTATCCATCTGTCCCTTATGCTCTGTTGCTTGGTCTGACTCCTGATTTCCCACTGAATGCCTCAGTTCTATCATCTGTAAAATGGCATAAGAAATCCTTGTCCTTTCCCTAACTCTCAATGAAGATTGATTTGGTTGCTGAGGTAGAAATGATAGGAAAGTAATCATTCCATATTCAAATTAGTGACAGATATAGAGGTGTCCCAGTTTGTTGCAGCTGCATTTGAAAGATTTATGGGTTTTCCTCTGAAGAAACAGACTAGTGATGAAATGTTAAGAGCAATAGGCCTTTATTATACACATTTTAATTCATGTGAGGGAAGGCTTGTCACTTGACTGGAGACTCCCAGAGGCATGAGAAGGAAGGGAAGGAAGTGAAAATGAAGAAAAGCTTCAGAAACATATGGAAGTACATCTTCAGAGGACACAGAATATGTAGCATATGGTCCTCAGATGAGATTACCTCTGGGCTCTGGTAAAAGGAGGAATAGGGTTAAAGGTCCAGAAAGAGCAGTCATCCTGAATCGGAACCCAGTTTATGCCATTCTCAGTTTGATGTTGGAGACATTTGTGTTCTTCCCACACAGCAAAGTTGCTCAAAGATTGCTAAGGACAAGCATTTTTATGGGTAGAGGTGCTTCTCACTCCAGTGCTTCTCATCAGTTTCCCACCTCTGATGCCACAGGTAGAGAAGCACCAATTTCTGAAACTGGAATTTTACAGGGTAGAAAATTTTAGATATAGGTGGCAGAATTATAGGACAAAACAAAATCAAAGATGGTGGTGGTGTGTGGTACAACAAGAGGAGGGAGAAAGTCAATAGCAAAGAGCCTCTCACAAGAAAATCTGTTTCTAGAAAACTAGAGGGTTTGTTCTGAACTACTAGTGGAGAGGAAAGCTAACCACCTATATGGGTAGATCCTAGATTTATGGAGAATAGATTTCAGAGTTCTCTGAAAGAATTTTTAGTATCCATGACTTAAAATTCTACAGACATTGGTGCAACAGGATGAGGAGTTCCCAAGAGGGATTTGGGGGAAGAAGGGCAATGAGGGTTAAGTGACTTGCCCAGGGTCACATAGCTAGGAAGTGTCAAATGTTTGAGACCGGATTTGAACTCAGGTCCTCCTGAATCCAGGGCCAGTGCTTTATCCACTGTGCCACCTAGCTGTCCCCAAGAGGGAACTTTTGATGCAGCATAGAGAAATGACTGATGAGGAAAGGAGGAAGCTGCTGAAGACTAATGTGGATATACACCTAGTGCAGCGAGATGGCTCAGTGGCTAGAGGGCTGGGCCTGGAGTCAGGAAGATGTGAGTTTAAATCCAGGCTCAGACACTCACTAGCTGACCCTGGGCAAATCACTTAACCTCTTCTTCCCTCAGTTTCTTCAGCTGTAAAATGGAGATAATGATAGCACCTACCTCCCAGGAGTGTTGTGAGGATCAAATGAGGTCATATTTGTAAAATGTTTAGAATAGTTCCTGGCACATAGTAGTCATTCAATAGTAGTTCGTTCCTATGTAAATGGAAATCATTGACCACATTTATTATTTTTAGTGGATATATCTATATCTATATCTATATCAGATATAATCAAAGTGGGTGGGAGGGGATGAAGGGGTTGACTGAGAACAAAGACAAAATACTGGCACATGATTTTGTTTAAATTTTTAAAATTTAAAAAAATTTATAAAGGAAGAAAACAAAAAAAAATTTAAATACTGGCACATGACTATGTTAGAAAAGTATCAGGAATACTAAAGTTCAGAATAGCTAAAGTTGACAATGAATGCTAATGGTTTAAAAGAGGGGGGTGGGAGTCCTGAACTGAATAGAAAATTTGACTTTCAAATACAAGACCCTAGAGAAGCATAAAAAGGTAAACAGGAAAAAGAAATCATGAGGGATATTAAAAGATTAAACTGTTTACATTCCTACATGGGAAGATAATACTTCAAACTCATAAAAACTTTCTCATTATTAGGGTAGCTAAAAGGAATACACTTAGAGGACACAAGTCTGAACTGAATATGAAGGGATGATATCTGTAAAGCATTTATTTTTTGTTTATCCTTGTTCTTTGTGGGACAAGCAGGGTGGGGTGTCTTATGTCTGGGACTGGATTTGGGCTTGGGGCCTTTTGGGTCCAGGGCTGGTGCTTTGTCCATTGTGCTACCTAGCTAACCCATGATGACATCTTTAAAATAAGGTTAAGGGGTAGGAGGAATGCACTGGGGGAGGGGGAAGGGGAGAGGTGGACTGGGGAGAGGTAGCTCACATGAAGGAAGCAAAAAAAAAAAAGCTTATGGAGGGGAGGAGAAGAGGGGGAAGGAGTGGGGAGGTGAGTGAGCCTTACTATCATCAGAATTGGCTCAAAGAGGGAATAACATACATACTCAAATGGGTATGGTAATATATCTTTGCCCCGAGGGAAAGGGAAAGGGGAAGGGGAAGGAGATGGGGGGGGGAGAGAAGAGGGGAAGGAGGGAAGGGCAGATGGGCAGATTGGGGAAGAAAGCAGTAAAAAGCAAAACACTTTTGAGGAAGGTGAAGATGTTCTGCCTAATTGCACATGTATGACATATTGAATTGCTTGATTTCATAGGGAGGATTGAGGAGGGAGGGAGGAAGAAAAATTTAGAACACAGAATTATCTTAAAGACCTTAATCTCATCAGAGTGAGCTCAAGGAGGAAATAACATACACATCCAATTGGGAGGAGTAATCTATTTAACCCTGTAGGAAAGTGGGAAGGGAAGAGGATAAGGAGGGAAGGGTGAAGATGTTTTCCATGACCACTCATGTATAACTTATATTGAAATGCTTGAGTTCTTGGGGTGGGGGGTGGGGAGAGGGTGGGAAGGGAGTGAGAAAGAGAAGTTGGAACACAAAAGTTTTTAAAAATTGATGTCAAATTTTTTTTTTACATGCAATTTGGAAAATAAAATTCTAAACATACACAAAAATAAAAGCGGGGGAGAATTTTAAAAATTATTTTGCTATGCCAGGAGCAAGAAAAATATTCTAGGTCTAGAAGTCTTGCTTGTGTTGATCCATTCCCTTTCACCTCCCTCCTATAGGATCTCACTCAAGGAGTCATACCCTCCTTGCTCTTGTGCATCTTCAATCTCTCCTCTTTCCAGTTTGGCTCTTTCTCATTTACTTATGGATATGTTCAAGTCTCACCAATCTTGAAAAAGTTTTCTCTTGACCCATTTTATTTATACAGTTACTATCTCATTGTTCTCTTCTTCCGACTAAAATTTTCTTTCTTTTTTTTTTTTTTAGTGAGGCAATTGGGGTTAAGTGACTTGCTCAGGGTCACACAGCTAGTAAATGTTAAGTGTCTGAGGCCAGATTTGAACTCAGGTACTCCTGACTCCAGGGCTAGTGCTCTATCCACTGCGCCACCTAGCTGCCCCTCCAACTAAAATTTTCAAAAAAATTTTGTGTCTACCCTATGCCTTCACTTGAAGCCTTCCCTACTCAGTCTCACCCCAACCCATTGTAATAGGGCCTTTTCCTCCTCCACCACTTGATTGAAACAGTTCTCTTGAAGGCAATAACCTTCTAATCACCAAATTAAATGGCTTCATACTCTTTCACCTCTCTTCATCATTTGACACTTAGCCATCCCATCTTCTCCTCCTTCAGGTTCAGAGACAGCATGCTTTGCTAGTTTCATATCTACCTCTCTGACAACTCCTCTGTCTCCTTCACTATCTTTTCATATTTTTCTCAATATCTTGGTGTAAGTATTCCTTAATGATATATCCCAGACCCTTCTCTCTTCTCTTTATATGCTTTTGTGGCAATCTCATTCACTTCTAGGATTTCATTATTTTTTGTTTATTGAGAATTTGTATTTTCCCAAATTGCATGTAAAAACAAATTTCGACATCATTTTTTTCAAACTTTGTGTTCCAAATTCTCTTCCTCCTCTCTCCCCACTTCCCCACCAAGAACTCAAGCAATTCAATATAAGTTATACATGAGCAGTCATGCAAAACATTTCTACATTAGCCAGGTTCACTTCTATGATTTTAACTAGTGCTCCTATGCAGGCATTTTCCAAAAATGCACTCACTACCACCTCTCTTCTGAGCTCCAGATTTATTTTTCCACTGGTCTTCATCGAATCCCCATTAGTGCTTCAAATGTAATTTGTCTAAAACTGAGCTCATTCTCTGGCCTTCTAAATCTCTGTCCCCTTTCCTGTTATGGTCTGAGATGCCTCATTCACCCAGTCTCTTGTGCTCAGAAACTTGATTTTTTATCTCTTCCCTCTCCTTTATATCTCATAACTAACCAGTTACTTGATCTTGCCAATTTCATTTTCACATTCTCTTTACTCTATTCCCTCTTCTCTGATACCACTGCCACTACTCTAGCAAAGGCATGTATCACCATCCTCCTGAATTATTGGGATATACTTCTTCAGGTTTTTCTACCTCCATTCTCCTTTCTTTCTTTTTTTTTTTTGTGGGGCAGTGAGGGTTCCAGGGCCACACAGCTAGTAAGTGTCAAGTGTCTTAGGCAAGATTTGAACTCAGGACCTTCTAAATCCAGGGCTGGTGCTTTATCCACTGCACCACCTAGCTGCCCCTTATTCTCCTCTTTTCTAATCCATCCTTCCTACCCTTACCAGAATAATATCTTTTTACACATAAATCTGGTCATGTCACTCTTCTCAAAAGTTTTTAGTGACATCCTCTTACTTACTATGAAAAATTTGAATCCATATGCCTGGTATTCAAAACTTTCCTTAACCTGGTGCCATCTACCTCTCCAGTCTTATTCCATTCTATTCACTTCACATTCCAGCCAAAAATATTCTATTTTCCGTCCCCTTAACATGCCTTGTACTCTTAGTTCTCCACCCTTAGATATTCCTCTATGGCTGAAATACAATTTACTCCTTGATTCCTCATCCTTTAAAGCCACATCGAATGCTACCTCCTTCAAAAAGTTATTGCTGATAACTTTCATCATGGTAATGACTTTTATGTTCAAACTTTTGTTTATTATAATTTATTATAATTATGTCTTATATCCCTACTAAATTGTAAGTTCCTTGAGAGCAAGGACCATGCCATCTAAATTTTATCTCTCTCCAGTTCCTAGGACAATGCATTGCACACAATAGGTGATTAAAAATGCTTGTTGTATTAATTGGGACAGTGACAATGGAGTTCCTTGGACTACACTTTGAGAACTGCTGGTTTAGATAAACCAGTTCATAAATATTTCATTAAGAGCCTACTACATAGTCACTGTGCTGACTGCTAGGGATATAAAGTAAAGTAAAAGAACATTCTCTAAGGAGCTTACAATCCAGTGAGGGAGATAATAGAGGATTTTACATTTGATCCTGGAGGTGATAGAAAACCACTGAAGTGCATTCAAGTAGTGGAGGTGACATAGTCATATCTGCACTTTAGAAAGATCATTTTGATAGCTGAGTTTAGGATAGATTGGAGTGAGGAGAGACTTTTGGTAAGGAGACCAACCAGCAGTCTATTGTAATAATCTAAGCTTGAAGTTATGAATGGTGCATTTTAAGAGAAGAGAAGGGAGCCTATGCAGGCCTTATCAAAAAATTAAATATGGAAAATGGGAATAAAAGACAGTGAGGAGTCACAGATGCAAGTTTGCTAGACTGTGTGACTAAGGAAGTTTGGAAGAAGGGAAGGTTTTGTGGGGAAAGATGTTAAGTTCAGCTTTTGACATGTTGAATTTCGAATATCTATAGGACATCCAGTTCAAGATATCTAAAAGGCAGTTAGAGATGTGAAACTAGAGGTCCAAAGAGAGCTTAGAGAAGAATATAGGAGTTAAAAAGAGAATGAGAGGGACAGCTAGGTGGCGCAGTGGATAGAGCACCGGCCCTGGAGTCAGGAGTACCTAAGTTCAAATCCGGCCTCAGACACTTAACACTTACTAGCTGTGTGATCCTGGGCAAGTCACTTAACCCCAATTGCCTCACTAAAAAAAAAAAAAAGAAAAGAAAAGAAAAAAGAGAATTAGAGGAAAGGAAGTAGAAGCACCCATAATAGACAGTCTTCTCAAGAATTTAATCTGCAAAACACAGAAGAGACATCAGATTATAGTTAGTAGGGATCTATGGATCAAAATGGGAGTTTTTTGAGGATAGATGTGTTTTGTAGGTAGTATGGAAGCAGCCTATGGAGAGGAAGAGATTGAAGATAAGTGAGAAAGTAGGGATGAAAGAAGGGAGAATCTGATGGAAAAGATAGGATAAAAGAAGATCATTTGTGAATGGAGAAGAATTTGCCTTGGCAAGAAAAGCTATCTCATTATGTGATACAAAAGTGAATGGTGTAAATGATGTAAGATGAGTAGGAAAAAAGGAAGAGCTATTTTTGAGTGAAATGTGGGGTTTGGGTTGGGAGGAGCTGAGGGATATTTGAAGAGGGATGAAAATGTTTACAAGTCACCATGGTGCGAGGGATTGTGGGTTAATTAGGGAGAGGTAAAAGAATTGCCTTACAACAGAGAGGACCCAATTGAGGTTATGCAATATAAATCGGGAGTGTACCCAGTCAGCGTGGTTTCATGATTTTATCTAGTTTGATTCAGCAATATGTGTGTAGGAGTGAAGGCAGTGAATGGTGGGATTCATCCAAGGCTTAGGCTTGGCAGGACAAGATTGGCAATATGATATGGGGACAAGGAATTCAAAAGAAGAGGACAGTATAGAGTTGAATGGTTCACCAAGGGGTTGAGATGTAGCAAGGAGAGTCATGAAGCTAGTGAAGGGGTGATTGTCTATGAGAAATCAATATCCCAAAGTACTTATAAAATTGAAGAATGTTATCTTTCAGTGATGCTTGAAAAATTATGAAAAAGAGTAAGGATGCTGCAGGAATGGGAATGGACAAAACACTGTGCCAATTTCCAAAAAAAGCGAGAACAGATCAGTTCTTCAAATTTTACGACAGTAAATTTAAACTTTAATTTCAAGAACTTTTTTACAAAAGAATTAAAGTGATGAGTTTTGAGCATTTAAAAAGAGTGATCATATGGATCCTATAGATTCATCAAGAATAGGTCATTCCAGACTGCACATGTATAACCTCTATCAAATTGCTTGTCTTCTTGATGAAGGAGGAAGGGATGAAGAGAATTTGGAACTCAAACATTTTTAAAACAAATGTTAAAATTGTTTTTACATGCAATTGGGAGAAAATGAAATATTCGGGTTTTTTTAAAAAGATAGATCATTCAAAATCAATCTCACTTCTATTTTTGACAAGGTAACTAGAGTGGCAACCAATTAGGGGGACACTATAGACACAGCATAACGGGATTTCAGCAAAATATTTAATAAAAACTCTCATGATAACCTTGTGAACAAGATTCAGAGCTGTGGGCTGGATGAGAGTACCATTAAGTGGATTTGATTGGTTTAATAACTGGACCCAGAGTTCAGTCATAGTTACTAATAGTAGATGTCAATCTGGAGCAAAATCTTTAATGGAATAACTCAGGAATATATTGTTTATTGTTAGCCCTCTGTTATTCAAAAAGGACTATGACAAATCACAGCATCCCAGATCTAGAGCTGCAAGGGAATTCAAAATCCATTTAGTTCAACCCCTTCATTTTATAGATAAGAAGACTGATGCCCAAGGAATTTAAGTGGCTTAATCAAGGTGACTCAAGTAGTAAGTGTTAGGCAGGACTTGAACCCAGTTCTTCTGATTCCAGAGTCAGTGCTCTTTCCACTGTTTTCATGTGACAAAAATCTAGGAGAAAGAGCTAACATCATGATATGGAAAAATCAAGATCCCCCCCCCAAAATAATAATAACAGGGGGCATCTAGGTGATGCTGCAGTGAATAAAGCACCGGCCCTGAATTCAGGAGGACCTGAGTTCAAATCTGACCTCAGACACTTGACACTTACTAGCTGGGTGACCCTGGGCAAGTCACTTAACCCTCATTGCCCTGCCCCCCCAAAAAATAACATCAGGATGGGTTAAATTTTAAAATATGGAATTTATTAAGTATAAAAGCAAAATCTTACGTTTGAGTTCAAAAAAGTCTACTCCATAAGATGGTGTCTATAAACAATGATTTTAAGGAAAATATCTTGGAGTTCTCATGGTCTGCTAACTTGTTATGGCACAAAAATGCTACGTTGACCTTAGACTGTATTCATAGAAACATTATTTCCAAAATGAGTCAATAGTCGCACTCTCATCTTCTCTGATAAGGCCAAATGTAAGGTACTGGTTTTGATTCTAGATGCCACATTTGCAAAAGGACATCAACAAACTAAAATATTTCCAAAGGAAAGCAATTAAAATAGTAAGAGAAATAGAGATGTTGTTGTGCTAAGGACTGGTCAAATGGATCTAGGAGTAGAGAGATGTGGGGAAGGGGAGGAAAGCTGCTTTTAAGTATTTTGAAGATTGTCATGTAGATGGATGTTTAGACTTTTCTGTTTAGCTCTAGAAGGTAGAACTAGGAGCAAGAGGTAGAATACCCCATCTTAGGAGATAATGGAGACTCCATCATTGGATGGCTTTGAGAAAAGCCATCTTAGGAATATTGCAGAGAAAATTCCAGTTGATATATGATTTCTGAGGTCCCTTTGATCCCTAAAATTCTTGGATTCTGCACCAGGACAGAAGTATATCCTATAATATACTCAGCAAACTGCATTCACGGATCATTTGAGAGAGGTCAGGGACATAGCCAAATTCCAATATCCTTTCTCCCCTCAGCCTGCCCCATCACTAATGTTAGCATGTCTACTCATTAATGAAACCTGTACTTTTCCTATTCCTGACTCTCAGGTCCTTTCTTCTGGCCTTGGGACTTATTCATTCCCCTGATCCCAAGACATTTCTGATGTGCAGTTTATTACTTTAGTCCACTTCCAGATGTACAAACTCACCCTTCCCAACACAGAATCCTAAGGGGATGGCAGGCACAAGCATGCACATTTATGTCCTTTTAGGGGGAAATGGGGCTTACTAGCACAGTACACTCAGGCCTGCATTCTTATTACTGCTTCATTATACAAATTTATCCTTTTCTCCTCGCATTTATCCAAACTCCCTTTCCCTTAACCAGCAGTCAACAGAAGAACTCTTGCTCTTGAAATTATAGTTAGGTGTGAATGACTGTTATTCAGCTTAATGAGTAATCCCTTAGGGCATCAGCATTTTTTTAAGTGTCTAAAGTTTAATGAATATTTGCTAGATGAATGAATGTCTTATAATCCAAGGAAATGACTCTCTAAGGCTGGACTTTTCTAGAGCAGTGGGGGAGGGGTAGGCATAACATCTTTCTTTTAAATAACACTAGGTAGGTAAGAATTTACTCAGCCTGAACTCTTTTCTCCTGAAAAATTCCTTAGTGCTGTTGACCATATCATCATCTTTCTAGTCACCCAGAGGACAACTAGGTGACGCAGTGGATATAGCACTGGCCCTGGAGTCAGGAGGACCTGAGTTCAAATCCAACCTCAGACACTTAACACTTACTAGCTGGTGATCCTGGGCAAGTCACTTAACCCCAATTGCCTCACAAAAAAGTGTCTTCTAGTCACCCAGATTCAGAGATGAGCTCAGAGCTGTCTTTGACTCCCTCATCTCTCCTCACATTGTAAGTTGCTTGGTGCCATCCATTCTGCCTTCACATTTCTCCCATCTATCATCCACTCAGTCACTTTGCTACTTTCACAACCACTGCTCTAGTTTGGGCCCTCATCATCTCTTACCTGGACTGTTACAATAACATCCACGTCTTCCTACTACATCTAACCTCTCCCCTCTCCAATCCTAGTCACTTGCCAAGTTGTTCTTAAATCATGGTTCTGAATAGGTTACTTCTCTAATCAGGAATCTTTTATTTTTGAGGGGCAATGAGGGTTAAGGACTTGTCCAGGGTTACACAGCTAGTAAGTGTCAAATGCCTGAGGTCAGATTTGAACTCAGGTCCTCCTGAATTCAGGGCCTATGCTTTATCTATTATGCCACCTAGCTGCCCCCTCTAATCAAGAATCTTTAGTAACTGTGTTACCTGTAAGATAAAAATATAATGCCTTCATTTAGTATTTAAAGTCCCTCTGGAACCAATTTATGCTGTTTAGTCTTACTTTATTTTTTGGAGGCAATGGGGTTAAATGACTTGCCCAGGGTCGCACAGCTAGGGTCTGAGGTAAGATTTGAACTCAGGTCCTCCTGACTCCATGTTCAGTATTCTATCGATAATCTTACTTTAAATTACTATTTTTATGAATTCTATATTCCATTCAAACTGAATAATCATTTCCTACTTCCTTATATTTGCACAATCTGTGCCCTGTTCCTGGAATGCACTTGCTTCTCATCTTCACCTTTCAGAATCTCAATCCTTAGAGAGGAAAGGAAGTAGATAGAATACAGTATTTGGAGTCAAGAGGATCTGAGTTTGGATTCTACCTATTACATTTATTAGCTCTTCAACCTTCAAAAAATTCCTTAGCCTCTCTGAGCCTCAATTTCCTCAGTTACTAAACAGGGGTAATAAGAGTTGCAGAATATACCTCAAAAAAAAAAAAAAGAGGGGCAGCTAGGTGGCGCAGTGGATAGAGCACCAGCCCTGGAGTCAGGAGTACCTGAGTTCAAATCTGGCCTCAGACACTTAACACTTACTAGCTGTGTGACCCTGGGCAAGTAACTTAACCCCAATTGCCTCACCGAAGAAGAAGGAGAAGGAGAAGGAGAAAAGAAAAAAGAAAGAAAGGAAAGGGAAAAAAGAATATACCTCGCAGCGTTGCAGTGGGACTCAACAATATAAAATGCATAAGGTACTTTACAGTGCTTAATACCATATAAATGTCTGTTATTATTATTGTGATATTCCTTCAAGGTTTAGCTCAATATTGTGGCATAGTGTGGAAAGTGCTGAATTTTTAGTCAGAAGACCTATGTTCAGATTCTGGCTCTGCAACTTACTCCCAAAGTGATATTGGACAAGTAACCTAACCTTTCAATGACTCGATGATCATGAAAATCTGTTCCATCTCTGAATCTAACATTCCATGTACTTGTGTTCCTCATAAGTTTCCATCATTAGAGATTATTTCTTTCATTGTATTTGTATCTCCAGCATTAAGCAGGCACAAAATGAATGCTTGTTGATCAATTGTTCGTATGATCTCTTTTGTAGATCTTTCTCTGATTCTCCACACCCTTACTATGACTTGTTAGTGCTCTCAAGTCAAATTATTTTGTATTTACTTATTTATTCTTATGTCATATCTTCCTCTATATAATGTAAGCTTTTTGAGGGCAGGGGCTATTTGGTTTTTGTCCTTTTATTCCCAGCCCCTTGGATAATATTTTGTATTTAGTTGTTTGTCCTTTGTTCTTCAAGAGGACGAAGGGTGATGGCTGTGTACTTAGTATCCATTTAATAAATATTTGTTTAATTGAATTTCTATGAATCGAAATGAATGAGTAAAACCAGCCGTGCTGTGTCTTAGAGATGCTTCTCACAGCTCTGGTTACACATGCAGAGCATAAGGTATAAATCACTTTATAGAGGTTTATAGTTTCTTGGAGCTCTTATACAAGGGCTAGATGAGGACTCTTCCAAGCTCTGCATGTATTAACCTTCATAGGCCACTGAACACCTTATAGTGAAACCCACAGTTCCTCCAGACTTTCTTGGATTATTTCAACCCTGTGGTCACTTTAAGCATCCATTTTGATTTTGCCTGCCTCAACCCTGTGACCAGTTTAAGCATCCATTTTGATTTTGCCTGCCTCATCCCTGCTGTCCTGACCCTAGGTCCTATCCCCTTCCCTTCTGATGTCCCTAGGCAACCAAAGTCCTGAGAGTCCAGGAGCAGAGATTTCCTTGGAACCCCCGGCCAATTCACTTGGACCCCTCTGGAACTTAGGTTCTTCATCTCTAAAATGAGATACATGATTGTGCCCTCTTTATTTTCCCATCTCACCTATTCTTCATATTCAACATGACCTCTGGTCATGTTATCCCTCCCTCATCTTCTAGTCTATCACCACTACTCTGCCATTGATTTCTTCCCTGAGAAATTTTGAACCTAGGGTTATCCAGCTCAGTTATGCACTATGAGTCTGCTCTCAAATTCTTTTCCCCCTTGGCCTTTCTAATCCATGCCTTGCCAAACCTAGCCATGGGTTACCTCCATCATCTCCCTTCTCCGCTCCTACACATCTGTGACTAAATACTGCTTAAGGAAGTCATATAGTCATTCCAACTGTTGTTCTCTTCCTTAAGTAATTGTCTATCACACTCCATACAGCAACTATTTCAAACCTTTTTTTTTTCTTTTCAAGGCTCTTACATTATACCTTACCTCATGCTCTATCAAGAAAATAGGGGAATCCATCATGAACTTCCTCTTTATCCCATCTCACACCTCAAAACTCCTCAATAGCACCCCCTACTCTCCTTTACTTCAGTCTTAGATAAAGAAATGACCCTTCTCTTCTCTAAGATCATTATTTTCATTTATGTCCTTGATCACATCCTTTCCTTTCTTCTATAGGAGCTAGCTCCTTCTATCTTCCCAGCTTTCTCCCCTCTTCATTTCCACCCTATTGGCTCTTTCTCTGTTGTCTACAGACATGCTCATGTCTACAACTAAGGTTTAAAAATGCTTCCCTCCCCCCCAAATGATCACATGATATCTCAGATGCCTATCACAACCAAATGCCACATAAACTTATAAGGCCTTCTTTCTACTCTCATTTATTGTTCGAGCTCTTATAATTTGGCTTCCAAACTCACCACTCAATTGAAACAGCTCTCTCCCAAATTAATTGTCATATCTTCACTGCTAAATCCAAAGATAATCTCCTAGACCTTGTACTTTTTGACCTCTATGCAGTATTTAATGCTGTAGAACAATGCCTTATTCTATCTCAAAAGATCTCATTTCAAATCCCAGTTCTATCTCTTAATACCTGGCTCATCTTGGGCAAGTAACTTAACCATCCTGGTTCTCAGTCTCCTCACCTGTAAAATGAAAAGGGTTAGATTATATAATTTCAAAGGTGCCTTCAAACTCTCAATCTAAGACTCTATAATTCTATTATGATTTTTCAAATTTTATGTTTGTTTTCAATTACATAACACTCATCAATTTTTACCACTTTCCTCAAGAAACTTCTTGATATATTTACGTATTCATTTGAAGAAATCATTGGTGGGGGGGGGCGGCTAGGTGGCGCAATGGATAAAGCACTGACCCTGGATTCAGGAGGACCTGAGTTCAAATCTGGCCTCAGACACTTGACACTTACTAGCTTTGTGACCCTAGGCAAGTCACTTAACCCCCATTGTCCTAAAAAAAAAAAGAAAGAAAGAAATCATTGGGGGACCTGAAATACTGTCTTTTGGGAGTCTTTGAGATGTCTGAGCTAAGACCAGCCTTAGTCCCTTCCAACTTTAATAGTCTATGATCTATGAGCCCAAGAGGTTGGTTATCTGATCTAACCCTTTGCCTGTGGGCAGGACCTCACCTAGAACATTCAAGGCAGCTAATTTGTTAACCTATAATTAAAGCTTTGTGCCTATTAGATTATATAAATTTCTTGAGGACAAGGAGCATCATTTATTTCATCTTGGTGTCCCCAGGGGCCAATGTCTTGTACATAATAGGTGTTTAATAAATGTTCATTGAATTGAATTTAATCTCCAGGAACAGAGGTTTTTCTGCTTGTCTCCAAGAAACAAGTAGGATGGAAGAGCAGAATGTTCTTTGATAGAAGAGATTTTCCACTCTAGCTCACCCCCAAGGGACAGAGAGGGAGGATAAGGGAGACCCTGACAAGAAGGCTCTCTTCATGACTATAAGATGCAGGCTTGCCAAGCTATGGAGTTTCAGGAGTGATTAGAAGGCAGATGCTTTTAAATTAACAAATTTTAATTTAGACCTAAATCTCCATTATTGCCTGCAGCTCAACAGAAAATTGGTGACCGTTTAAAATTATTAATTGGAGCCTGCTGTGAATCATTGGAGGGTGAAAAGCAGAAAAGGTGAAAATAATGAACTGTCACCATGGAGGGGGAGGAAGGGAGAAGAAAATGGGGAGAAGAGAGGCCTGGAGATGACAGAGAGGCCCAAATGAGGAGGTACTATCAGCTGGTTGGTATAAGGGAGTGTTAGGACCATAGGGAGGAGAGCAAACACACCATTAACCTTAAGACCCCATAGGGCAGGGAACTCCTGAGCAAGGCTGTTCCCAGTAAGATGGAGCCCAATTGGGCATGTCCCCAAAAAGAGTAGACCAGCCCAGCATGACACAAAGGGAACAGGAGCTGCAGGCAATATGAGATGACTTGAAAGGTCACTGGTACTAGCAGACACAGGACTAGACTTGGCTTCACCTGGATTCACAAATCTCCCCAGTCACTTTACTCTTGGAAGCTTCATGTCCCTTTTATGAATAATAATAATAACTATAGCAATGCTTCATAGAGTTGTTGGGGGATCAAAGAATGTGATTCATGTGAGTGCTTTGCAATATTAGCTATTATTATCACTTCCAAAGAGTGAGTGAGACAAAGGGGAAGGGAACAGAACTATACATTTATATGCTATGTGCCAGGCTAAGCACATTAAAATATTAACTCATTTGATCAGTTGAAGAAACTGAGGCAAACAGAAGTTAAGTGATTTACCCAAGGTCATACAGCTAGTATATTTCTTTCTTTTTTTTTTTTTTTAGTGAGGAAATTGGGGTTAAGTGATTTGCCCAGGGTCACACAGCTAGTAAGTGTTAAGTGTCTGAGGCCGGATTTGAACTCAGGTACTCCTGACTCCAGGCCTGGTGCTCTTTCCACTGTACCACTAACCACCTCCAATCCTGGGGATGTCACAGGGCAGGTACTTAAAGCATCAGGCCACCTCACTTCTATTAGTGAATAGGCTCTTCATGAAATAATACTACCCTATCTCTCACCTGGAATTCAGAATCAAGTAGTCATTCCTTAGAACAGTAGTCTCCAAAATAGGGACTGTGGTTAAACATCATTTACCTGCCCCTTATTCTGCTGAGGACACTCCTATCACCCAGGTTCACAGTCTTTGGGCCCTCCCTCTCCCTCACCTCATATAGTAAATTGATTGTCAAGTCTTGTCTTTTCTGTTGCCATAACGTCTTTAATATATGTCCCCTTATTTTTACTGACACAGCCACCACCTTGGTTGCCATCCTTCCTGGCCTATTTCAATAGCCTCTTAACTGGTCTCTCTGCCTCAAGTTTCTCTTTTCTCTAATATATCCTCCACATAACTGTCAAAGTGATTTTCCTAAAGCTCAGTTCTGACTACCTCACAATAAAGCCCAGTAACTTCCTATTGATTCTAGAATCAACAATTATTTCATCTTTTACAAATTCCCATTCCTTAGGTAAATTTTATAGTGTATATGATTTTTATACTGTTGTACATATATACATATATTTATTAATAATTATACACATAAAGGGGTATATGGTCAAGTTTTTTAACTGATAAAGTCATGGGATCAAAAAAATATGGACAATTGTGCATTAGAGCAGTAAGCAAATACTTGACTAGTGATGACCAGCATTTATATACTGCTTTGTTTACAAAGTGGTTTATAGACAGCATCTCATCCCATCCTCTGAACAACCTTAGGAAAACAGTACTGGTATTATTAGCCTCATTTTACAGATAAGGAAACTGAGGTTCAGAGATTTGGGCTGATTTGATGAATGTCTCACAGCCAATAAGCTTCAGAGCCAGGATTCAAACTTCAATCTCTCCTGATTCCAAGTTTAATAGGCTTTTCAATACATTCAACTATACCATGAATGCCTTCTTGATTATGATCTGGCTCAAAACATAAAGGGGAAATGGAGGGACAGAAGGGATTGTGAAGATGATTGTATGGAAGGGGCAAAGGCTGAGCAGGGTAACTCTGGTGGAGGAGCTGATGGAGGAGGGTGTTACTAAAGGGAATAGCATTGACTAACGAGGTCACTCATCATAGGTCTCTGTAGGAGCTAAAGATGGTAACTGTGGAGAGAAGGAAAGATTGGGAGGCTGTAGTATTGAGATAAGAGGAAGAGGAGGAGTTTGTTGTGAATGGTGGTAATTAAGGAGGAGAGATACTGGGGAAAGGACCAGAAGACATGGACTTCTTATATATTTTGAACCTAAATTAACCTGGAAATTATATGCAAACTGCCTAGTAAGCAAGCAATCACTAAGTTGGATACTTTTCAGCAGGAGATGATAGAGACTATAGAGCTGAGAAAAAAAATTTCCTGAGATCACTGCTGCTGGCCTCAAAGCCCAGCAGGGTATGATCAGAGCCATGAATGTGTCCCTGAGAGAAGTGGTAGATTCAGCCTATGTCAGGAGGAGATATGTGTTCTCAGGACAGAGAAGCAGAGAAAACCAATGTTTCTGATTTCAATCCTGGCTTTGTTTTCTTTGTTATTAGAAAAATGCTCTCCTCTGTTTAAAAGAAAGAGAGAAGTAGCTAGTTTCTAATAGAGACAGTAATTGGGATAGAAGAGACTAGGATTCATAGTGTGTGGGATAAGAGGAGGGGAGGAGGAAAATAACTATGATAAAAATATTATAAGTGAGTAATTGTTAAGAATATCTAGGGTACAGGAATTTACTCACTTAAAATGTCAAGCATGCCTGAAAAATTAATGTTGAAGATGAAGCAAAATCAGTTAAAAGACAGATTTGACTCTTCCCATGCTGGCTAGGTGCAGTTATTGGTCTGACTCACAAAAAATTGAAATGTCCCCTAAACTAAGGATTAGCTTACCAAAAAATCAGAGGCTCTTCTGATTCATAAAGGATGCTACCCATAAATTGCAATTCTTTTTGTAGAATCAGAACATAATTTACCATTCATCAAGTCCAACTCATACTGGAAAAGAATCCCCACTATAACATACCTAACAATTGGTCCTTAAAGCTCTGCTTGGAGACATTTAATGAAGAAGAAACCACTGGATCCCAAAGCAGTTTACTCCACATTGGACAGTTCTATTGTTTGGAAATATTTTTCCTTAAAAAATCGTATGCATTAATCTCTTCACAGCCTCTACTCATTGTTCCTACTTTGCCCCATTTAAGACAGAAGAAACCTAATACCTTTTCCATGAATAGCACTTCAAATAACTCAACAAAACTATCACATACACCCCAAGTCTTCTATTCACAAGGTTAAACATACTTAGTGACTTCATATGAGAAAGAAACAAATCTCTTCACTGTTCTGGTTGTCTTCACTTTTCACCTGGCTGCACTGCTTTGGACTTCCTCATCATGCCCACAGGAAGCCCATCATCTAGAAACTTCATCATTCTGTGAGAATGAATCAGCCTTGGTCCTGACACCTCATCAGTACCTTATGCCCCTTGACTGCAGGGCAGAATGATGAGCTCCAAATTCTACATTTAAGGAGGAGGCCTAAGTCAATCATCTCTTCATTTCTTACCTGGCTACATTCCTGAAGACTTCTCCACCATACCCCTGTACTGGGCAACTTCTCCTCCCCAAACTTTTCAGCTTCCTTTTGTGTTTTGTCTTCCCCCATCAAATTGTAAGCTCTTTGAGGACAGGGACTGTCTTTTGTACTTGATTTTTCTCTTCTGTATCCCTTGCCTTTAAAAGGCAGAACTGAGAACATACAACCTGTGTCCTTGTTTTCTTCAGTTTCTTTTTCAAGACTTCACAATAATTGACAACACTTTTTAGGAGGTTTTTTGGCAGTATGATTTGTGCCCATATGAATCTTCAGATGTGGCTAGTTATTATCTATTTATATAAGTTTTGGGAGGTTCTCTGTTCTGTCTTGAATACCTGCTCCAGGAAGAAAATACACATTTCAATTGTAATCAGCTTGCAAGATACTTTCCTCAGTATTCTTGAGCAAGGAATTACCAACCTTCATTTTGGACCATGGACCATATCTCCTTCATCACAGTGACAAGCACCTCTGGTCAATTTACAGCTCCTTGATTTATACCTTGCTTGATGTTTATGATCAGAGAGTCATTGGACAAGGCTATTTCTGTTGTTCTGTTTTCCAAAGAATCTTGAATGATTTTGACATATGGGTGGGAAATACATTGTTGGGGTAAAAAAATGGCCAAGGCAGCACTTTGCTCTAACGAATTATATTCTTTTTCATAATCAACATGTAGTACTATTCACTGCATGTTCATACCTATCTGATCCTCAGAGGATGGCTACTACCTTGAGGGTTGAGGAATAGCCCATAATAGACATCTCAGGAAACCAACCTAAGCCCAGGTATCTGGATGGTGCATTCCAACTACCATGTTCTTTTTTAGAAACTTTTCCTTGTCCTTGATTACATGAAGTGTAAAGAGATGGGCCCCTATTGCTTCACTTTCTCTTGCAGGAGAGGAGCTAGCCTACACTTAGAACATAAGTAGATGTCACTTAAGTGTGGTAAAAATATAAACACCAGAAATTCAATGAAAATCCTTGTGAATTTTTTATACTTTCCATAATGATTGAGATTCTCCTCATTGTTGTTTGAACTATTTATTGATGTTCACAATTCACCTCTTAAGCATCTTGTTAAGACACTTATAAACTTTTATCACTTAACAATTTGACAGCCACACTATTTCTCTTCCCTTTCTCATTCTTCTTCCCAAGTCTAAATCCCACAAAATCATATTCACACATTATCTCTTCTTCATATTCAGCTTAATTCTGTGTCTCCTGCTTGGTTTTCTCACAGAAGCCAGAAGTAGAATCTGCACCTGAAGACTGTTGTTCACTTTCAACTTTTCTTAATTTCTCCTACAATTTCTTTTTCCTAAATTCAATCCTAGACTTATTCACAATACAAAGTCACCATCACAACTTCCTTGTCATTACTCAGAACAAATCCATTTATCTTCTTCCATTCTTTCTTCCACAACTTCTCTCCACAAAAAAAAAGGAGATAGCAACTCAAAGGAGAAAGTCAACCAGAAGATAGTACTCACAGTTCTGTAGGGAAGCAACAAGCAATCACTTCAGAAGTAGAGAGATATTCCAGAGAAATGTGTTTGTTTTCCCACTGGTAACATGGACATCTATGAGAGAGTGTGACCCTGTGTGAAAAGGAGCATGTGCCCCATGTTATTTCTCTTGCTATTCAACCTAATTAGATGCCTTTGCTTTGAGTTAAAATGTCATCAGATTTAGTATGGTGAAAAACAAAATGAAAGAAAGAAAGAAAAGAAGAGAATGGAAAAGAAAGGAAATAAGGGAGGAAGAAGGGGAGAAAGAAGGAAAGGAAGGAAGGAAGGAAAGAAGGAAAGCATAACATGGTGCCTTATGAGCTTTGGATTTGAATAAATGCTGATCCCTGAGCCTTGAACTTGGAATAGCATATCAAGGGGGTAGGGCTAGGATATACTATACTGCATCTGCTGGTAGATGGGTACAAAGTAGATGGAGACAACCTATCACCTATATAGGATTATCTGGATGCAAAATAGCTGGATTGAGTATTGCTTTCTTGAGCTCTTTGAGTCATAGATGAGCATAAAGAAAACTTTTGACAGCAGGCCTGGCTCCCATTGGCATGTGATAGTAATATTCCAGTGAAATAATATCAGTTATGATGGGGATCAGGTCCTATTTGTGTCAATTGCCCCTAACAGTTTTTTTTTCCTAAGTGATTTGGCATCCCTGACAGATTCTGCCCATCTCAACTTTCAGTCTATTTAAAGCCCCCAGTAGGGGCTCACACCCTGGCTAGACTACCCCCAGGGCCAATGGGATATTTGCCTATATTTTTCAGTATCACCTGTAATTTGCAGCTTTTCCAAGTTGGGAGAGCACAGCAGGGGCTTCAGCCTTGGAATGCTCTTTGCAGTTGCCTATAAGTATGAAGATGGGCCTAATCTAATCTTGAGAGGATGCCCAGGGTGGCCCCTACCAGCTTTTTGGCTCAGTTCCTAGTTCTATCTTAGATACATAAACATGAATAGACTAAACGTTGCACTAAGCCAGAACAAAGGGCCTGGCTTTCCAATGGGTTCAATCATCTGGTGCCTTTAAAACACTCTCTACCCTCTCCCTTCTTCCCCTTCCCCCCACCCCCATGTTCACTGACCTTATTTCCCTGTGACAAGCTGTGTATGGTCTTCAATAATGTACATTCCCCCCACCTTGAACAGAAGCGGCCTGTCACCCAAAAATAACTTGAAAAGCAGACAGAGGGGAGTAGATAAGCATTCCGAATTATTTATTTATAGAACAGAGCAGAAAGCAGTCAGAGAGACAACGAGCAAGCGACAGTCACAGCATCCATCGGGGTTCAAGTGCTCTCAACCAATTCAGAGGCTCCCTCTGTATTTCCATAGAAAAATGTCTTTAGCCCAGCCCAGCTCATACTGAGGATTAGGGAAAGGTGGACAGATGAGAAAGGGGTGGACCTTATGAATTTTTAAAAAGCATATACAGGTGTGTGTATATGATAAATTTTCAATATATTTATTCTGCTACATGGATGTCAGTGAAGATTGACCAAGTACCTGCAGTGTGCCCAGAACCTTTCCAAAGAAATTAAGAGAAGCAGAAGGCACAATACCTAATCTCAGGGGGCTAAATCATAGAATAGCTGGAGAGACAGAGGTACACATATGAAACAACTGGAGATCATTCCAAGACAGAATATGTAGGGGACAGCATGGGCTAAGGTGCAGAGTCTAGAAAACAGAAAGATTAATATGGAAGAAGAATAGATAAGAGGTGAAGAGAGACTGGAGGAAAGGCAATCACTTAGGAATATGCTACAATGACACAATGATCCATCCTGATTCTGAAGGACCAGTGATGAAGAATGCTACCCATCTCCTGACAGAGTCCAGCACAGACTCATTATGCAAAATGAGACACACATTTTTGGATGGCCAATGTGGGAATTTCTTTTTGACTATGAAAATTTGTTACAAGGATTTTGTTTTTCATTAGGGATAGGGACTAGAAGGGGGAAAATAGATTCCTGCTCATTAAAAACATTTTAATGAAAAAAGGAATCTATTGCAATCGTGTAGGTGACCTATATCTGATTGCTTAATACCTCAGGGGGGAGGGGAGGGAAGGAAGGAGGGATAGAATTTGGAACTCAAAACTTTAAATTAAAATGTTTATTTAACAGGGGCGGCTAAGTGGTGCAGTGGATAAAGCACCAGCCCTGGATTCAGGAGTACCTGAGTTCAAATCCGGCCTCAGACACTTGACACTTACTAGCTGTGTGACCCTGGGCAAGTCACTTAAGCCCCATTGCCCCGCAAAAAAAAAAAAAACAAACAAACAAAAAAAAAAAGCAAAAAAAAAATAATAATAATAAAATGTTTATTTAAAAAATAGTCTAGGTGAATGGGTTTGTGTGTGTGTGTATGTGTGTCTTTCAAGGCCTAAACTAAGGTAGTGATAGTAAGAATGGAAAGATATTAGTACAAGGGAAATTGTGAAGAAACACCAATATTTAGTGACTAATTGGAGAAGGGGACCATTTTATTTTATTTTATTTTATTTGGTTTAATTTTATTTTTTAATGAAGAAAAATATTTTTCTCTCCCTCTCTATAAAACCGTTTTAACAAATATGCATAGTTAAGCAAAACAAATTCCCACATTGCCATGTCCAAAAATAAATAGCTCTTTCTATTAAGAGGTGGATAGTATTGTTAATTGTTAGTATTTATAATATAGTAAAGAAATCTTGGGGGCAGCTAGGTGGTGCAGTGGATAAAGCACTGTCTCTGGATTCAGGAGAACCTGAGTTCAAATCTGAGATCAGACACTTGACACTTACTAACTGTGTGACCCTGGGCAAGTCACTTAACCCTCATTGCCTCACCCAAAAAAGAAAAAAAAAGAAATCTTGGTCCATTACTCACCCAGGTCAACAAGGCAAACTCATGAAAAGACAGGTAAAAATATTTTATCAGTATACCAAGGCAGAAAGCAGTTGGGTGATACTGGCCCCTATTTCTTTTTTTTTTAATTTAGAATTTTATTTTCCCAAATTACATGTAAAATACAAATTTTGACATCAATTTTTAAAAAACTTTGCATTCCAAATTATCTTCCTCCCTTCCCCCCCAACCCCCGCCACGAACTCAAGCAATTCAATATAAGCAGTCATGCAAAGCATTTCCACATTAGCCATGTTGTGAAAGAAAACAGACAAAAACAAAACTTTAGATAAAGGAACTAACAAAAAATTATGCATCAATCTGTATTAAGATACTATCAGTTCTCTCTCTATAGATGGATTGCATTTTTCATATGACCTTAAGAGTTGTCTTGGATCATTGCATTGCTTAAAATAACCAAGTCATTCACAGCAGATCATCTCACAATATTGCTGTTATTTTGTATACAGTATATTTCATTTTGCATCAGATCATACAGGTCCTTCTGATAGCATCCTGCTCATCATCTTTTTCATAGTAAACTACATTTATATAGTGCTTTAAAAAGAGATTCCTTACAATAAACCCATGAGGTTGATTATTGTTACAACAGTAATAGATAACATTTATATAGTACCTTATACCTGACAAAGAATTTTCTTCACAATAGCCCAGCAAAGTACCATACAGTTTGTCATCATCACCCATCAATCCTCATCATTCTCAATCAATCCTCCTCCTCATCAATCAATCCTCATTTTCATCATTCAATCCTTATCATCATCAATCAGTCCTCACCATCAATCAATTTTCATCAATCCTCATCTTCTTCCAATCGTCAATCATCCTCCTTATCCTCATCCTCATCACCTTGCATTACTTTTGCCTCTGCTTCAAAAATTTTTTCAGTTACTATTGTTAACTGTTTCACTCCATCATATTCCCTCTGCATGATATTTACTCTATTTTCTATCTTTTTTCACCCTATCCCTCCTCAAAAGTGTTTTGCTTCTGACTGTCCCCTCCCCCACTCTGCCCTCCCTTCTTTTACCCCTCCCTCCTTATCCCCTTCCCCTCCTACTTTTCTTCAGGGTTAGATAGATTACTCCACCCAATTGAGTGTGTATGTTATTCTCTCCTTGAGCCAACTCTGATGAGAGTAAGGTCTTTGAGCCAATTCTGATTAGTGTAAGGCTCGTTCACTGCTCCACTCCTCCCCCATCTATCTCTTCCCCCACTCCATAAGTCCTTTCCTACTTCTTCCATATGAGATTTCATCCCATTCTACCTCTCCCCTTCCCCCTCCCCCAGTGTAATCCTCTCCCCCCTCAGTTTTACCTTAAAGATGTTATCATGGGGCAGCTAGGTGACACAGTGGACAAAGCACCCACCCTGGACCCAGGAGGACCCAAACTCAAATCCAGCCTCAGACACAAGACACTCACCAACTCTGTGACCCCAGGCATGCCATCCAACCCTGAAAGGGGACCATTTTAACTCAAATTTATAATAGCACTTTAAAGTTTTCAAAGCACTTCGTTCACTCACAACAGCCCTTTAAAGTAAGTAGAATAAGTATTATTATTATCCTCACTATAGATGAAGAAACTGAGTCCAAGAAGTTAAGTGATTTATCAATCACACAGCTAGTCGGTACATATCTCTTCTCCCTTTCTGAGCTGAAGTCTTTGAAAAAGCTGTCTTTACTCATAACTTAAGCTTCCTCTTCTTTCATTCTTTTCTAAAACCTCTGTAACCTGGCTTCCAATCTTGCTGTTCACTGGAAACACTTTTCTCCAAAGTTAGCAATTATTTCTTAATTGCCAAATTTAAAGGTCTCTTCTCAATGCTCATCTTCAATCCTTCTTGCCCCCTCTGCAAAATTAGCAATTATTTTTTAGTTGCCAAATCTAATGGTCTCTTCCCAATGCTCATCTTCACTCTTTCTTGCCCTCTCTGCAATGTTAGCAATTACATCTTAGTTGTCAAATCTAATCATGTCTTCTCAATACTCATCTTCACTGCTTCTTGCCCTCTGTGCAAACATCAATTATTATTTCTTAGTTGCCAAATCTAATGGTCTCTTCTCAATGTTCATCTTCAATCCTTCTTGCCCTCTCTGCAACATTCAATGTGGTTGTCTGGTCATTCATCCTGAATACTCTCCCCTCTTTGGACTTTCATCACACTTCTCTTTTGACTTTTCTCTTACCTTTATGATCACTCTTCAGTCTTCTTTGTTCATTCATCCTCCATGCCATGCCCACTAACTGTGGATCTGCCCTAAGGCTCTTTACCAAGTCCTCTTCTCTTTTCACTCTACATGCTATCACTTGGTGAAACCATCAACTCCCATATGTTTTGTTGTCAACTCTGTTGTTATTGTATGGCTCCCTCATAATTAACTGCATATTGGATATTTCAAACTGTATGTCCCATGGGTATCTCAAATTCAACATGACCAAAATAGGTCTTGAAACCTTCAAATTCTCCCCTTTTCTTGTTACTGTTAAGGCTACCACTATCATTCTGGTCACCTAGGTTGCCTCTTTGACATCATCCTTAATTCCTCAATATTAGTCACCTCACATATCCAATCTGTTGTCAAATCTTATTTCCATGTCTACAGTATCTCTCAAATGTATGATGATTAAAATATGAAAATAATAGTTTCTGGGTAATTTAATCATTTTATTAATAGGCTGGCAGGTTATTAATAAAAAGATGGTCAATGGAAGCCTTTCTCAGACCAAAGACTCCTAAAGGCAGTGGGGTAATAGTTTATATGCCCTTCAAAAAGGAGATGTTCTTAGGGCAGCTAGGTGGCACAGTGGATAAAGCACCAGCCCTGGATTCAAGAAGACCTGAGTTCAAATCCAGCCTCAGACACTTGACACTTACAAGCTGTGTGACCCTGGGAAAGTAACTTAACCCCAGTTGCCCCGCAAAAAAAAAAAAAAAAAAGAGGAGGCATTCTTGAGGGATGCCTAATCACCTCTGATTGGTCAATTTAATTTGGAGGTAGGCTATATTAAAATGAAGGCCTAATACCAGACCACCCCCAACCTTTAGCTAACTATTCAAAGAATGCATATCCTCTTTCATAGAATAATGCCTCATTGGAGAGATTTTCCTAGCTAAACAACACAATGGGACTCTTTACCCCAGACCAAATTTTTATGGCCCTAACCAGAATTAAGAAAGATCCATCTTATCTTATTAAGATTCCAAGAAGTTTACATCCCTGACCAGGACCAAGGAGAATTTACTTTATCTTATCCCAGAAAGACTACAGAATGGGAGGAAGTCAGGACTGGGGAAGTCTGGACTGAATCTCCAATATATTGGTTATAAATAATCATTTCTCAAGATTCACCCCCACTAACATAATTACTATTCAAGTATACTATATAATGTATTATTCTAGTATATCTCCCACCTGGACTATTACAAAAGCCTCCTAACTGGTGTTACTATGACATCTCTCCCAGATCCAATCTATCAGATACCAAAATTTATTTTCTCAAAGCTCAGGTCTGACTTTATCACCCTCACTATTTAATACACTGTGACTCCTTATTACATCTGGGATAAAATATAAATTCCACTGACATTTAAAGCTTATTACAACCTGGCCCCTTCCTGCCTCTAGCATCCTTTTACCCATTACTCCCTTCTAGAATCCAGTCAAACTGGTCTGCTTGTTGTTCCTCACACAAATCTCCCACCTCCATGCTTTTGTAGTAGCTGTCCCTTATGTCTGGAATTCTCTCCCTCTTAACCTCTGTCTCTTGGAATCTCTGGTTACCTTCACTTTTTCTGCATGAGACTCTTCCTCTTCCAGCTCCTAATATGTTTCCTTCTAAAGTTACCTTTATACACACACATAGGTACATGTCCTTTCCTCCATTAGAATATAAGCTCCTTGAGGGGCGGGGTCTGTTTAGCTTCTGTCTTTGTACCTCCAGCACCTAGAACAGTGCCTGCAAATATGCATGTATTTACAATAAATAATAAATGCTTACTAAGTGTTTGTTTGGTTGATTGATGACCTGAAGTGAGATATGAACCTAGATCTCCTGATTCCATCCTCTTTACTACACCACACTGGGAAGGGACAGGGAAGATTCCCATGAAAATATAAGCTCCCCTTGAGTATAGATCCTTTCATTATTTATTTATACAGTTACCCCTTCCACATTGCAGGGGTTATGGGTGCAGTGTCCCCATGATCTGGTAAATCCATGTAAAAAATTTTGGCCCTTCATACCAGAGAAGAAGTCTGAATTATTATGGTATTAAAAGATAAAATATGTGATATTATGCAATACTATACATATATTTTATGCATTTCTGAATTTCAAAACTTTTTCTGTGTTGTCTACTAGCTTTTGTGTGTCATCTGTGGTTTCCACAAAATTCCTCCAAAATTTCCATTTAATTTCTTATGCCAATCTGTGGTATGTTGAAACCACCATGGGGAAAGTTGAGATGTGGAAGGGATAACTGTACTTATTTCCCTAGCACCTCACACAATTTCTGGCACATAGTAGCTATTTAATAAATTAATTTCTCTTTTTATTGTCCCACAAATTTACTCATCAACGAATAAGTAGCTTCTTGGGGATTAGGACTAAAGGGCCCTCATTTTACAGATGAGAAAAGTAGGTTCTGAGGAAGGTAAGTTATTTCCCAAAGCCATACCATTAATAAATAACAGAGTCAGGATTCAAATGTAGGTCCTCAGAGTCCAAATACAATGTTCTTTCTTCTGCATTGTTGTCTTATGAAATGAATGAATTTATCAATCAATTAATTTGTCCAGTTGTCAGAACAGCTAGTATCTATGACGCACAAGTAGATCTGTGGTGCTGGCTTGCTTGAGCTCTTATTGTGCCAAAATCATAGATTTAAAGTTAGGGGAAATCTTAGACATAATCTAGTTAATTTCATTCATTTTATAAATGAGGAAACTGAGACCCAGAAAGATTAAGTGACTTACTCATGGTCACATTGGTGTTAAGTGGCAGAATTGGGGTCTGAATGCCAGTCCTCTGATTCTTAAGGCAGCTGGTGGCACAGTGGGTAGAGCTACAGGCCTGGAGTCAGGAAGACTTTAGTTAAAATCTGGCACTTACTAGCTGTGTGACCTTGGGCAAGCCATTTAACCCTGTTTGCCTCAGTTTTCTCATCTGTAAAATGAACTGGAAAAGGAAATGGCAAACTATTTGAGTATCTTTGCCAAGAAAACCCAAAGGGGCCAAGAAGAGTCAAACATGACTGAAAATGATTAAAACAACAACAATCTCTGACTCTACACATAATGATTTATCCACTGTGCCAAGCCTATCTGCAACCCTGTCCCCTGAGGAACTGTGTCTTCTTCATCTTTGTATCCCAGAAGGTCAACTAATTTCAGAGTTGGAAAGGTTAGGGTTAATGCAGGTCAATTCATGCTCTTTAGTTCCTTCTTTATTGGGGGAGAGGAACAGGCGCAAAGAAATTTAAATCCAACCTCTTCCCTCCAGGAGAAAGCAACTATGAAGAAAGAAACTAGAGAAATATAATGCAGTTAAGGAAGTTGCGTGACATAAATTTGGAGTTGACCCAGTCAGAATGGTTGCATGATTTTCTCCATCTTCATTCAGAAGTACATGTGTAGGAATGAAGGTTGTGGATAGTGGAAGTCATCCAAGGCTGAGGTTTGTTAGGTCACAGCCAGTGATATGATAAAGGGGGACTAAGGACTCAAGAAAAAAGGACAGTATAAAGCTTAACTGGCTCATCAAGGGGTCGAGATGAGAAGAAAAGAACTAAGAGGTGAGGAATTAGAGATCAGCATAAATGAAGAATATGGTGTATGAAGGGTTTGGTAAAGGAAGACAGGAAGAGGTAGAAAGTCCATAGACTAAGTCAGATAAAAAACATTTCAGAATTCTTAAACATGGATGTGTTGCATTTATGGGTGATGTCAAGTTTAAGGGCATGACTATCTTTGTGTATGGTTGAGGTGGATGGGATGTGAGAAGACTGAGGAATTGAATGGTTCGGATGTTAAAGGGAGATTCAATATTTAAGTTAAAATTCCCTGGCATGGAGGGGTTGAGGAGGAGAGAAAATTGTACTGAATTGTACTGAATCCAGGCACTGAATTAATTGAGGAAGAAAGAGTAACCTGGAGGTCTAGAGACAACAGCCACCAAGACTGGGTGGTAGATCCAAGGAATGGTCCCATCCCAGGGATAGGATGATTCCCTCTAGCTTCTCCTAGAATCAGGTTCTCCTCAAGAAGTTCTGGCCCTGTCATGATCAAGAGGCTTGGGTTAAACAGGGACAGTCTAATCCAATTCACTTTAATTAATATTTCCTGGGTACCTACTATGTTCAAGGCATGCTGCTAGGCACGTGGGATACAAAGATGAAAAGTGACATGGTCCCTGTTTTCAAGATACTTACAGTTTGTGAAACATGTGGGCAAATAAGTTTAATAAAACAGGGAGTCAGGGGGAGGTGCAGTGGTACAGACAAAATTCCCTAGGAACTTTTGAGCAAGGGGAGAATACTTCCAGTCACATGTATTGTTACAGCAGTGATTAATTGTCTTCCCCCTACACTGCCCCCCATTAACGACTGATAATTCCAAAAATCTGAGGATCATGGACCGTTGGATCTGGTATGAGAAGGTCTGGGTTCAAATCCCAACTCTTCTCACTGTGACCTTGGACAAGTCACAACAGTCTCAGAAAAGGTAAGGCTCATGTTCTCTAAGGTCCCTTCATTGCCCAGTGCTATTCCCTGCAATTTGAGCACTTCAGACAGAACACTGGAAGCACGAGTTTCTAGGAGGAATCACCATTCTTAAAATTTACAGCCAGCAGGGACCAGAGCAAAGGTGCCAAAGCAAGAAAATACATGAGGGGCAGGAGAGACTGGAAGGGAGGGTCCTTCTAGGTTTGTAGAATATGATCATGGCATCATAGATTTATAACTGGAAGGCTTCTTACAGATAATCTAGTCTTACTCTTCCCATTTTAGCGATGAGGAAACTGAAGTTGATGGAAATAAAGTGTCTTATCCAAAAATAACCAGGCTGGTGCAGCTAGGTGGTATAGTGGATAAAGCACTGGCCTTGGATTCAGGAGGACCTGAGTTCAAATCTGACCTCAGACACTTGACACTTCCTAGTTGTGTGACCCTGGGCAAGTCACTTAACCCCCATTGCCCTACCAAAAAAAAAAGACAACAAAAGTAAACAGGCTAACAATTAGCAGAGCAGATAATCAAAGCCAGTTCTTCAGATTCTCAGCTCACTTCTCTTTACTTCACACCACACTTTCAGATATTCATTCTGATTCTTTGATCTCTGAATAATAATGACTAAAATCATTTTCAAAAGATAAAAACATGGATTTGTTTAGCCTTATTTCTCATTTTTGGGAGAAACATATGGAAGCCACTTAGAACATAGTATCAACATTGTACATCAATGTCAACCCTGCATTTTGTAGCATCATCACTTTTTAGCCATCTGCAAACTCGAAATATTAGATAAACTGGGAAATCTGATCTGAGGTTCCTTCTGTACAGGAGGAAAGGCCAATTATTATCTGGTTTCTCCTTAGCAGAAAAATATTTAGGAGGGGAGTAGGTATAATAAATCACTGAATCTGCTGGGAAAAAATCACAGAGCCACATATACAGCAAATACTGTCCCAATCACAGACATACACATCATTAAACATTAACTCTGCTGCCTAGAAATATCCAGTTCTGTTGATTTCAACAAATATAGCAAGTATTTTAATGCTTCCTGGGAACCCATGTGCCTAACGATAGGAATAGTTAAAGCTTGCAATTCTTCCTGGCGATGATGATGGAGAATGAATGCTTGTCAAAATGAATTGATCGCAGAACAACATCTCTCTGTGTCTCTTTTACTCTGCCTCTTGTATCATCAAGGTCATAGAATGAGAGGAGTTAGGGCTGCCTGACATCCCTGTTGCAAGCATGCCTAAGAAAACAGAAACCAGCTCACAAGGTGTAGTCAGAATGGTGCTGATGTTCAACACAGAGTCATAATTGTTACTTTGGTGTTCTCTTTCCAAGACTTCAGGCAGCTCACAGCACAGTCATTTTCCAGGGTTATACACAATACAGAATACAGACATAATATAGCCACCTTTGGAAAGTGATTATTTGGTCACAAAACCACGGGATTTGTACCTCTTCCCAGTCTGTGAAGTAAGATCATACCTTTTCAGATAGGAGAGAAGAGGTTAAGTATATCTGGATGTCACAACAGACACAAAGGGAAGACCACCCAGAAATATCATAACCATAGTGCCCAACTGCTTCCTCAAAGGGATCTCATCTGGATTCCTGACTCTTCCTCCTCTACCACTCCAGCACAATGGGCTACCTTCACTAAGGTTTTCCTTCATTTTATCTGGGGCTTCCAAGGATACCTTAAAGTGGGAGAAAGCCTGGGGCCCTCCTTAGGACTATTTACAACAACTGATTCATTCCTATCCCAGGAATTAATCACCTTGACTGGAATTCTTTGTCTTTGTCTCTTTTCTTTAGCTCTCTTTGTCCCTGCCTCACTCTACCTCTCGATCTCTGTCTTTCTTTATTTCTTTTTCTGGGTCTCTCTACAGAGCTCTCTTTCTAATCTCTGCCTTACTCTATCTTTGTCTCCATCTTACTATGTTTCTAGTGATCTCATTGTCTCTCTTTCTCTTTTCTTTTCTATATTGTATCTCTCTTGGCTAGAACCACTACCAATCATTCAGCTTTGCATAATACCCAACTCCATAGCCAAGAGCCTGTAAAAAGTTAGAGAACAGTCAGATGGAAGATATTGATAGTCACTGTCCAGAGTCCATGGCCAGTCTGGCACATGAGGCTGCACTTAGCAGACCGGGGCAGGGGGCACTACAGAGCAATATTAGTAGTCAGTAGTGGATGTCCTGGGAAGCATGCTTGTCATGCCTCCTATTACCTCCCAGTACATCAGATGGCTTTCCAGCCCTTTACTAGTCCAAAGCTAAGGTACACAAACAAGGGGGCTGAGCAAAGCTTAACTTGCGAATTAAATAGAATCTTGCTCGAATTAAATTCAGGAAAGGAACTGCAGAACAATGGAATGGGTGCTGGCTCTGAAGTCAGAGGACTTGGGTTCAAATCCTACATAATACCACCTGTGAAACTTTGGGCATGTCACCACCTTCCTAAGTCCCAGATTGCTCTTCTAAAATAGAAGGAGATCGTACCCATAATTTCTGAGATCCCTTCTAGCTCAATATCTATGCTCCTATTGGGATAAGAGAATTTCTGGCTTGACTTTCCTGTCTCTATTTACTTAAGATGAGCTGTGTAGAGTCTGGGAAATCAAGCTTCCCATCTACAGGTCCAATGTTAACTTCTGCTTTAACTGATGTAGATCTTTGTTTTAGAATCCCTATTTGCTCTTTGAAATTCCATTGTACCCATCCTGGTTAGGCAATCAAAACCTATATAAGGTTTATGCCCTAATGCCCTGGGCTCACAGACTAGATTTTTGTCTAGAGTGATGAGGCCCATCCTCTCAGCACAATAAACTTGGGGCTTTTGGACAATTTCCATCACACTATGACTTGGATAACAAATAGCCTTCTCCTCCTCCTCTGGTTATTTCATGACTCATTTCCTTATCTTTTTCAACAAGTTGTCCAAGCCACCATCCCTTTCTCTGCTTTAACTTTCCTCTCAGTATTTATCTCTTTTTGTCTTTGGTACAGTGGGTAGAGTACTGAGCCTGGAGTGAGGAAGATCTGAGTTCAACTGTGGCCTCAGACTCTAGCCAACTGCATGACCCTGGGCACAGTTCTGTTAACCACTAACTGCCTCAGTTTCTTTAACTGTAAAGTTGGCATTTTTTCCTTCCCCACAAAGGCTTTTACATCTTAGGTCTCCAATGGTCCAAGTCACCATGTGGTGCAATTGACCCTAGTTCACTCCTCCCAGGCTTCCATCATTGTGATACCCCTCTCCCAGGCTGGCTTCCATCTTTACTACCTCTCATGCAAGTGAAAGCTGAACTATCTTAGCGGTGAGCCATTCCTTCTCTTGGCACAACTACTACTCCTATATCTATGTTGCTGCTTCTACCACCCCCAACCTTTTATTGTCCCAGGTGAAAAAGATTCCTAGTTATGGCTCTGCTTCTCTAGCTACCTTTTCAACAGCCTTGGACCAAGAAGTATACCCTGGAAGCTTTAACCCCTTCACCTCTAGAATGTGGTGCAGTGGTGCTCTGCAGTCTTGATCAGTAACTGTCTCACTTGACCCATCATTTCAGGTAAGATCCTGCCATGCTTCAGTCTCTACTCTTCAGCCAACTTCTTGACAATGTCACCAATTCCCTTGCTGCCACCCACCTACTCCCTGGTACCCTTCTCTCCAGTTCTGGAACCAGGATCATATCATCTATGTCATTTCAGGAAGAGGTATGTCAACCTACTTTCCAATGGCTCCACTCACCCTCCTTTTAACTTTCAGCACCCAAGTGTCTCTCCATGTTCACTACTTCTTCTCTATAAGTGTGCCATACTCCTCCATTAGATTGTAAATTTCTTGAGGGCAGAGATGATTTTTGCTTTTGTTAGGAAGTACTTGAAACAAGCTTTTAAATTCATTCTTTGCACTACCTACCTCATTCATAGACAGGGGTGGGCTGGGTTGGGTGGTCCTAGAGGGTCAGTTGTTAAATTCATACCTCAGAAATGAAAAAAGGCTCCAAATCAGGGCTTGGTTTATTATTTTTTTTATTGTTTAGACTAAAGAAAGTGATGGAAAAAATGTCAATAATTTAGATTAAACTTAATTATCATCTATGCTTTTGGGGGGAAAGGGGAGCTAATTGTTAGACACCAACAAACTTCTGTTCATAAGTTTTTTGTGAGGAAAGTACCTTATAAACCTAAAACACTATATAAATATGAGCTTTTAATATTGCTTCATTATTTTCCCTAGGATTAATACTGTTCCCCACAATCACATAGGCTCATATGGTCAATATTATTGTCATTTAGGCACAGGTTAGAGGCAGGCATAGAGGCAGGAGAAAGGGATGTGTGAAATTAGGACCAGTCTCCTGACACAAACACTCAAAGGGAAATGGCCTTCTACTCTGCCAAACTTGCCTCCTGAAATAGTCCCTCACACTATGCCAATGTAGAAACATTCTTTTAACTCCTTAGAGGGAATGGTATGGACTGATAGCTGTCTTCACATATATGAAGGGCTGTCTCATGTAAGAGAGGGATTTGACTTATTCTATGTAGCTCCAGAAGACAGATCCAGTACCAATGGGCAGAAACCACAGGGAGGCAGATTTCATATCAAAATAAGAAAGAGCTTGCTAGTGATTAGAACTGTCCAGTGGTATAGCAAGTCCCATATCAAGGGTAATCAGTCAGTCAGTCTGTCAAGAAGCATTTATTAAAAGTTTACCATGTGCCAGGCACTGGACTAAATGCAGGGAATATAAATATAAGCTGGAAGAAATGCATTCTAATGGAGAAGACAAGACATAAAGAGAAGTGAAAGGGCTGGTGGTGGTGGGAGAATGTAATAGAAAAGTCAGGAGGAGTGAAGCCTGGTGTGAAATGAAGAGATAACTGGCCTAGGATCCTCCTTAAATGGAGGTTCTGGGAAGAGTCATCCAATCAGAGAGAGAAGTAGTTAAAGAACCTGGATGACTGAGCTGGTCAATGTACTATAGAAAGAATTACTATATTAGGCATAACATTTGGCAAGATCTTTTCAAGATTTTTTTCTTTCATTTTTTTTTTACTGTGAATTTCATAATCATCAATGATCACAAATTTCTCAAGACAAGAAAGTCAAAGAAGACCATATAAGAAATGGTAACCTTCTACTATATACAATGTATACTGTGAATATGCAAGTTTCTGTAGTTTTCCATCTATTTATCTTCTTGTTGTTCAGTCTGACTCCTCTTGACCCCATAGACCATACTGTCCATGGAGTTTTCTTGGCAAAGATAGTGGAGTGGTTTACCATTTCCTTCTCAGGTGAATTAAAGCAAACAGGTTAAGTGCCTTGTCCAGAGTCACACAGCTAATAAGTGTCTGAGGCCAGAGTTGAACTCAGGTCTTTCTAACTCCAGAGCAAGTGCTCTATCCATTGAGCTACCTACCTAGCTGCCTCCCCTCCCTCCCTCCCTCCCTCTCTCTCTCTCTCTCTCTCTCTCTCTCTCTCTCTCTCTCTCTCTCTCTATATATATATATATATATATATATATATATATATATATATATACATAAAAGAGGATTGGTGGGAGGGGAGTATATGAAGAAAGGAAAGGGAGAGACAATTACATACATACATGTCTCTCCCTTTCCTTTCTTCTTTCCTTCTATCCATCTATCCATCTATCCATCCATCCATCCCAAATTACTCTTTTTCTAACCTTTTCTGTTTCTGTCCTCCCTGCCTGTAGAGGTGGCTAGGTGGTACAGTAAATAGATTACTGGTCCTGGAGTCAGGATGACCTGAGTTCAAATCTGCCATCAGATAATTCCTAGCTGTGTGACCTTGAGCAAGTCACATAATCATTATCTGCCTCAGTTTCCTCAACTGTAAAACAGGGATAATAATAGTACCCACCTCCCAGAGTTATTATGAAGATTAAATGAGATAATATTTGTAAAGTATCTGGCACATAGTAAGTACTTAATAAATGCTTTCTTGCTTCTCTCCTTCCTAAAATTGTTGAGTTCTTCCTCCAGAGGACCAAATGTGCTTTCCTATCCCAACTGACTCCCCCAGTGAGTTCTCAGCTTGGACCCACACCCTGAACAAATATAAGGAAATGACCATCAGCAAGTGGAAAGCAAGTACTGAGTACCCTGGGTATGCTTAAAGTTTCTATGTTAACTTGAAATTGGAATTTGGGAGGGGAAAGTCTGAGAGAGACATGGTCCTGTCCTGGGAAACCTATCAAGCTAATGAGATAGAAGTAGTCACCACCCTCAAAGAACTCTCAGTCTAATGAGGGAGACCCAATTCTTGCTTTTAGGAAGCTTAAAGTCTAATGGGTAGGCGGCAGCTAGGAGGCGTAGTGGATAAAGCACTGGCCCTGGATTCAGGAGGACCTGAGTTCAAATCCAGCCTCAGACACTTGATACTTACTAGCAGTGTGACCCTGGGCAAGTCACTTAGCCCTCATTGTCCCACAAAAAAAGTCTAATGGGGGTGACCAGGTCCTTTCCCTCAGGGATCTGCCAGACTAAAGAGGGAGACAATTCCTGCCCATAGGGAACATCCAGACTCTGGAGGAAAAGATAATCCCTACCCTTGGAATACTTCTAGTCTAACAAGGAAAACTGGGCTCCTTGTTGTCAGGGACATGACAGGCACCAGATGTGTGTATATGGCCAAGAAAACTACTCAAGGATGTTCAGAGAGGAATCTATACAATGCAAGCAGACACTGTACAAACAGAATACCAAAGGTACCCAGACTAGACAAGTTTATGGGCTCCAGGAGGAGAGAGTCAGGGTCTGAATGGAGGACTACTGTCCAAAGAAGAGGTTTCCATCCATCTGTCTCATTTAGTATTCAGGTCAGGGGCTATAGAGAGACAAGCTGGAAGCTAGCTCCCAGAATAATCCGACTATCTCCCTCACACAGGCACAGTCACCAAAGGAAAAAGGCAGGTCTGTCTTGGCACAGTAGGATGAGGTCGGGTGTCACCCAGGCTCCCCTCATAGACTCCCAGCCTGATCCCAAATGTCTCCAGCTCCCTAGATCCCTGACTCCATTGCTGGTGTTTTCCCCATAACATCTTAGGGAAAAACATTTAGCTGTTATGTCTCTCTTCTGATGTGTTCTCCCTTATTTTTTTTTACCAAGCTTGTCTTTTTTCCCACTAGTTCTTGGAGAATATTATTAGAATTATTAGTGAATAAAATAATTGAACATTATAAGAAATACTCGGTTCAATTAAGGAAACACTTATTAATCACCTAACATGGGCAGGAAAATGTGCCAAGATACCAGGGAAGCAAAAATGTAAGACAAAATGATACAGTTCTTGCCCTCACATATCTTATAATCTACATTTCTAAAATAGTTTTTATCAAGGTGAGAATACATTAATACAAATAATTATCAAAGAAGCATATATTTAGAGTTGGAAGGGACCTTAGAAGTCATCTAATCTTACCTTCACATTTTATATGTGAAGTAATTGGAGCCTTGAGAAATGAAGCTGGGTATTTTCTTTAGATGTTCCCCATGCCTGGAATGCTCTCCCTCCTCATCTAACTACTTAATGGCTTCCTTTAAGTCCCAACTAAAATCTCATCTTCTATAAGAAGCCTTTCCTTAACCCTCTTAATTCTAGTGCCTTCCCTCTCAATTATTTCTTTTTTATCCTGTATGTTTTGTTTGTACATATTTGTTTCCTTGTTGTCTCTCCCATTAGATTGTGGACTCCTTGAAGGCAAGGACTGTATTTTGCTTCTTTTTGTATTCCTGGCACTTAGAATAGTGCCTGATACATAGTAGGCACTTTATACATGTTGGACTAGTGGAGTACCTGTCAACAGAAAAGCAAATAAATGATCACTGGGCTAGAGGAGGAATAGTCATAATTATGGAGCAACTAGGTAACACAGTGGATAGAGCACTGGTCCTGAAGTTGGGAGGACCAGAGTTCAGATCTCACCTTAGACACTTACTAGCTGTGTGACCCTACAAAAGGCACTTAACCCCAATTGCCCTAAACATCTGGGGCCATCTCCAGTCATCCTTATTGTATATTTCACCGCTGGACCCAGATGGCTCTGGAGGAGAGAGTGAGGTTGGTGACTTTGCACAGCCTTCCATCACTTAAATCCAATTCACCGAAAGTCACAACATCACCTCCCCAATGTCATGGTCCTCTTCAAGAATGAAGGACACACGGGGGCGGCTAGGTGGCGCAGTAGATAAAGCACCGGCCCTGGATTCAGGAGTACCTGAGTTCAAATCCAGCCTCAGACACTTGACACTTACTAGCTGTGTGACCCTGGGCAAGTCACTTAACCCCCATTGCCCTGCAAAAAAAAAAAAAAAAAAGAATGAAGGACACACAACAAGAAGTAACAATTAAAGGTGTCAGGAAAAGCTTCCATAGAGGAGATGCCTAATAAATTAGGCATTTATTTGAAGAAGCAGAGGGAAGGAGGGAATGTACTCCAGGCATGAGGGACAGCCTGTCCAAAGGCACTGAGGTAAGAATGGGATGTAAAACCCAGGAAATAGTGAGCTTAGCTGTAATGAACAAGGTATGAAGGATAGTAAATAGGCAATATGCTTAGAAAGGTCTCTGGAGCCACAATGTGAAGGGCTTTCAGGACCATGAAAAGGAGTTGGCATTTATCCTAAGGTGATAGGGGAAGGGACGTGTCACCTAAGGTTCTTCTGAAAGGGATTTACAGAGAGTACCATGGCCAGATTTGTACTTAAGGAAGATTAGTTGGCAGCTGGGTAGAAGATGAATTGGTCCCTTAAATCTCTGTGTAAGATGGCAACCCCATGAAGATGTGTGTTAGTGTAGTCATGTGATAAGGCTAAGCTTTAGGCTGGGGCATCATGAATATGCATTGAGATGTATTCAGAGTATTCATGCTGGCCCCTAGCCCACAGTCTCCTCTCTCCCACCCCACATACATACACAAACACATACCTTCTCCAAGACTGAGTAGTAGAAAGAGTACTGGATTTGAAGAAAAGACCTGGGTAGATCTCTGAGACTTAATTAGACAATCTTTGACAAGTCACATCCTCTTTGGGCCTCAGTATCTTCATCTATAAAGTAAAGAGTTTAATGAGATGGTCCTTCCAATTCTGAAATGATGGTTCTTGGGCAGCTAGGTGGCGCAGTGGATAAAGCACCAGCCCTGGATTCAGGAGGACCTGAGTTCAAATCTGACCTCAGACTCTTGACTCTTACTAGCTGTGTGATCCTGGGCAAGTCACTTAACCCTCATTGCCCCACAAAATAAATAAATAAATAAACAAACAAACAATTAAATAAATGAATGAATGAAGAAAAAGAAAGAAAGAAAGAAAAGAATTAATGGATAGATAGATAAATGGATAGATGAATGGATGGATAGACAGATAGATAAACAAATAAATGGATAGATAGATATATAGATAGAGTAAAATGATGGTTCTTTCCTCAGCCTTTTCTCATTCTACAGGCTTATCTGACCTTTAGCCCAATCTTTCAGGTCTTTCCAGGTGAGAGCAATAAATATGAGAGATGCATTTATGAAATGGTGCTATTGGGTTAGACTCCCTCCAACTTAGAATATTTGCATTCTCAATTGACCCTTTCATTGTCTTAACCCAAAGAGTAACTGATGAGAATTTAAAATGTCTTCACAAGTGTTTGTGTGTATATGTGGAAGGGGGAGGGTCTTCTGGTACCCCTTAAATATCATCTTCTGTGCCCACACAAAACATTTTGTGACCCTGGCCTAGAAACCCAGGAATATGTAAAGATTTATATTTCAAGGTAGGACATTGGATGAACTGATCTCTGAGGTCTCTTCCCACAGGAAAATTCTATTATTTACCTGCCCTGGATTCACCTGTGCTCTGGCATTGCCCTGGTATCTTTGAGCAGTCAAACACTGTTCTCCCTTCATCCCCCCTTTTATCACTCAGGTCATTTGATGGGCACCTTCTGAACATCCCAGTGCTAAGCCAGGCCTGGCAATTAACTGGGCAGATGTTTTGAGCCAGTCCAGATGGAAGATTAAAAGTGAGAGCTCAGCATCTTCCAGAGAGAGTGATGAAGATGGCAGAGGTCTGATCGACTTTGATTGTCACTCCATCCCACAAAGCCTGTGCCTCATTTCTGATCAGCCTTTCAGGAAGGGTAGGGAAGAAAAGAGGATTGTCTCCTCAGTCCCTTTTCAATAAGAGGCTCTTAATCACTCAGAACTTGGGCATAATCCTTATTAACTCCATCTGCTAGGAGGGAGGGAGATGCTGCTATTTTGTGGTCCCTAGTGCCTTCCTTAAGTCTTCAGATATCTCTGCTTTCCTTCCATATTCAGTTATTACTTCCTTGTTAGTCCAGGACTGAATTATCAAGGAAAATAAAGAAGGAAGGAAGGAAGGAAGGAAGGAAGGAAGGAAGGAAGGAAGGAAAGGAGGGAGGGAAGGAGAGAAAAGGAAGAAGGGAAGAGAGAGAAAAAAGAAAGAGAGAAAGGAAGTAAGGAAGAGAAAGAGGGGGAAACAAAATAAAAATGAGATAGAAATAAAGAAAAGGAAGGGAGGGAGGCAAGGAGGGGGAGAGAGAGATAAAAAGAAGAAAGTATGAGAGAAACAGAAAAAAGAGAGAAAGGAAGAGAAAGAGAGCGGGGGAAAGAGAACAGAGAAAAACAAGTGGGAAGGAAGGAAGGAAGGAAAGAAAAAGGGAGGTAAGGAGGGAGGAAAGAAGGTAAAACCAAAGTGTTAGAGGTGGACAAAGGGTCTGGCCCAACTTATCCTGAATCCTCTAGTCCCTAGGACAGGAAGGGAAGAAGAGCATGACTAGTGACATCAACTATATAGAATACAGCAGGGCTGGGGGAGCCTTGGAAGCTGAGCCATTTGGTTTAGGGAGTCCGAAGCTGAAAATGGCTTCTAAAAAAGGAAACTGGAATTCTAATTACTTCCCCTCCCCTCCCCAAATTGGGGGTTTTCTTTGTGCTTTGGAGACTATTTTTAGTCCCAAGAATAAAAGATTTCCAAGAAATGAAGCCTATACTACTCTGTGATGAGAGAGAGAGGGAGGAGAGGAATAGCCCCAGAGGCCTTGTAAGGCCTGGAGCAATTCCGGAGCAATTCCTCACTCCAAACTCTCACTCCACCGAGGTTGACGTGCTGGAGGGAGGGGGTATGGAAGTAAAGGTGCCTCCTCTTCTTTGAGGAAGTAAAACTTCCCATTTGAGAGAAAAGAAAGACAGAAACAGAGAGAGATGGAGGGAGACAGAGAAAGAGGGAAGGAGGAGAAAGGAATAGAGAAGGAAAGAGAGAGGGCAAATAGGAGAGAAGAAAGAGGGAGGAGCAAAAGAAGGAGGGAGGGAGAGAGAGGGAGAGGGAGAGACAGAGACAGACAGAGACAGAGAGACAGAGAGACTGAGAAACAGAGAGAGACAGAGGCAAACAGAAACAGAGGGAGACAAAGACAGGCAGGCAGACAAATAGAAACAAGAAGAGAGAGTGAAAGGGGAGGGAGGGAAGTAGAGGGGAAGGGAGAAGAAAGAGGATTTCAATCCAGTGAACTTCTTGGGGTATTTGGGAGTCCTCCAGAAATCATCCTGACCATCACTCTGCCTCTGGAGAGCTCTCAGCCTGTTCCAAACCCAAAGGAAGATAAAGGGACATAGAACCAGTTCTATTCTTTGAGACTAATGTTTGTCTCCAAATCCAAATCACCTCCAGACACCAAAGCTTTACCCTGCTCAGAGTCAAACCTCACAGTCACAGCTTCACATAGGAAAAGACTTACTGCATGACCTAGATGAGTTCATCTCTCTGGGTCTCTGTTTCTTTAAGTGAACTGAAGAGGGTGGGCTATGCCTAAGATCTAATGATGAAATCAAAGATTTAGAACTGGAAAAGAGCTTCAAAATACCCTAGGACCAACTCCCTCCTTTACTTGCTGGGAGCGGTTGAAAAGTCTCTCAATTTTCTATAGGACAGGGATTCTTAAACTTTTTCCACTCATGGGCCCTTTTCACTTGAGAAATTTTTACTTGGCCCCAGGTATATAGGTATATAAAATAAGTATTCATAACCTTTGACTGTTGCCAAATTTTTTGCAACCCCCACATTTAGTCATGTAAGCCCACACGGCATCATGACCCACAGTTTAAGAAGCTGGGCTACAGGAAGCCTTTCCCAAACCCTACTTAATTCTAGTGCCTTCCTTCTCTTAATTATTTCCTTTTAATCCTGTGTGGGGCTTGTTTGTACATATTTGTGGGCTTGTTTTAGCCCCCATTAGATTGTAAGCTCTTTGAGGGCAGGGACTATCTTCTGCCTCTTTTTGAATTCTCAGCACTCAGCACAGTAGCTGGCACTCAGTAGGTACCTAATAAATGTGTATTAACTAACATCTCAGAGTCTCAGTTTTATCTTGTGAAAATGGGTTCATTAAATCTCTGCTCTGACTCCCTCACAGGATAGGAAAATCAATTGAGATAATGGATGTCAAGTTGTTTGTGAGCACAAAGCACCTTGTAAGAGAAAGCATGTCACCACCATTATCACTACCACCACCCTGGTACCAGCCAGCAGTATCTCTCAATGGGAGGGCCCAAAGGTAAGAAAGTCAGTGATTGCTTCCCCCATGGAGACACCTGAACCACTATAGACCTCTAGGTTTGTGGTACCAGGGAAAGAGTACAGCATACTGTGAATCAGTAAACTCATTCTAGTTTTATCAGGAATTATTGATGTAATCCTGAGCAAATCTGCTCCTCTCTCTCAGCTTGAAGTTGTCCAGTTGTTTCACTCATGTCCAACTGTTTGCAACCCCATTTGGGGTTTTCTTGGCAAAGCTACTAGAATGGTTTGCCATTTCCTTCTTTTTTCAGAGCAATTGGGGTTCAGTGACTTGTCCAGGGTCACACAGCTAGTAAGTGTCAATTACCTGAGGCCAGATTTGAACTCAGGTCCTCCTGAATCCAGAGCTGGTGCCACCTAGCTGCCCCCACCATTTCCTTCTTCAGTTCATTTTATAGATGAGGAAATTGGGGCAAACAGCGTCAAGTGACTTGCCCAGGGTCACACAGCTAGTGAGTGTCTGAGACCAGATTTGAACTCATGAGGATGAGTCTTCCTGATTCCAAGCTTGGTGCTCTATCCACTGCACCACCTGGTCGCACCTTTTCTTTTCTTTTCTTTTCTTTTCTTTTCTTTTCTTTTCTTTTCTTTTCTTTTTTTGTGGGGCAATGGGGGTTAAGTGACTTGCCCAGGGTCACATAGCTGGTAAGTGTCAAGTATCTGAGGCCAGATTAGAACTCAGATAATCCTGAATCCAGGGCCGGTGCTTTATCCACTGCACCACCTAGCTGCCCCCCTGGTCGCACCTTTAAAAAGAAATAGCTGAACTCCATGATCTCTATTGTCCCTTCTAGTTCTAAGGCTCTATCATGGACGATTCTAAAGAGTTCCCTGGAGCTCTGCAAGAAAGGCATTGTGCAAGCATTTAACTTCTCTAGGGCTTCATCGACCCATCTCTATAATGAAGTCATTGGACTAGATGCCCTTTGAAATGCCTTCCACCTCTAAATATATGATTCTATGATTTGGGTAAAAGGGAAGATGTAGGAGAAAAACAAAGCGACAGAATAAAGCCACATGGGTTAATAAGGCTTTTTCAGTTCTATTTGATTTGCAGTAAATGGGTTATTAAGGTTATACTTTCCCCTCCCCATTCATGCTTCAACCTCCTTCTTCTTCCAAGCGGCCTCTCTCATTGCATTGTATATTTAGAGCCGAAAGGGACCACAAAAGTCATCTGGTCCTACCAGATGGACCAGTGATTTGCCCAAGGTCATGCAACTAGCAGAGCCCCAATTCAGATAGGTTTTTTTTTTTCTGATTGCAAATTCAGTTTTCTTTTTGCGTTGACAATTTGTGACAGCTAGCAACCCCCCCCCCCCCAAGGATAAGGTGTGGGAAGAAAGAGCACTACAGGAAGCAAATCTAACCAAGAGCTTTCTTTTTTTTTTTTTTTTGAGATATTTTATTTTTTCCGTTACATGTAAAGATAGTTCTCAACTTTTGTTTATACATGCTTTACAATTTCAGATTTTTCTCCCTCCCTCCCCTCCCTCCCCCCTCCCCTAGTCAGCAGGTAATCTGATATAGGTTATATCTATATATCCAAGAGCTTTCTTAAAGCTTCCCTGGTTCACTGTAACAACACAGCCGTGGCCACTGACTTTCATCCACCATGTCAATCCTGATTGCCCAAGCATTGGTCAGGGTGTAAAAGCCAGCAGAAGTAGCTCTTTTACTGGTGATCTATTAAGCAATGTATGCTTTTTCCTCAGGAGGAAGATTATTAGATCTAGAGGTCAAGGAACCTAGTCTTGACCTCCTAATTTTCTACATTTTCCAAATGCACCCAGAGATGTTGAGTGACTTGCCCAGATCCAGAAATGTAATAAGTAGCAGAATTGGTATCCAGATATGGGGCTTTAGATTACAAATTCAATGCTTTAGGTACCATATAATCATTGCCATGTCAACTGTGTGTGGCGGGGAGTCACCAAATTAATAAACAAATATTGAGTACTACATTGTGCTGAACTCTGAAAAACAAAAATGAAACAAAATGCCTTCCTTGACCTTGAGGAACTTAATAAGAAAAACACAATATAGTTCAGTTCAGTTCAATTACATTCTACGAGCATTTAAAATAGAAATGTCACTGATACCTTTTGTTTTTACATTATCTATGTCTCACCTTCTACCCTTTTCCTTCCCCCTAGAACCTTCTCTTATGCCAAAGAATCATTTAAAAAAAATGAAAAGAGAAAAGAGGAGGCAAAAATCAACAAAACCCATCAACATATCAAAAAAAATCTGATATTGTTTGCAATGTTCCATCCTTGATGACCCAAACCTTTGCAAAGGAGCAAGGGGAAGCATATCTCTTCTTTGGTGTCAAGCATATTCTTTAAAGTTTCATAACATCTAATTTTGACTGGTTTGTAATTGTTGTTCTTTCCATTTATATTGTTGGAGTCATGATAAATATTGTATTCCTGGCTCTACTTTCTTCATTTTGCATCAGTTTACATGTCTTTCTTCCCCTGCTACTCCACACTCCTCATGCTTATCATTTCTTCCAGCACAATAATATACCTCAATTTGTTTTGCTATTCCCCAATCAGTGGGCATCTACCATGTTTTCCATTCTTTGCTACCACAAAAAGTGCTCCTATAAACATTTACTGTTTTTGAAGGCTTTCTTTTTGTCAATAACCTGCTTAGTATATATGCCTAGCACTGAAATCTCTGGGTCAAAGGATGTAGACTTTTTATCACCCTATTTGCATAATTCCAAATTGCTTTCTAGATTGGTTTCACCAATTCACAGTTTTCTCAATAATTCATAAGCCATCCAACTTTGACTATTTCTGTCTTTGTCATCCATGCCAATTTGATAGGGGGTTATATAAAACCTCAAGATTGCTGTGATTTACATTCCTCTTGTTAGTAATGATTTCAACAAGCACCCTACAATGTGCAGAATGCTACATTAGAGAATGGGGATACAAAACCAAAAAAGAAAATGTTTCTGCCCTAAGAGAGCTTCTATTTTGCCAGGTGAATCAACATTTACAAATAAGTAAATGCAAAATATTTTTGTAGGGAGAGTTTTAACTAATAGGGAGAATAGAAAAGGTCTCCTGTTAAAAAGTGGCACCTAAGTTAAGTTCCATAGAATCATAGTCACAGAATTTTAGAATTGAGAGGTGGCCGCTGAGGACAACCCATAACTACAAAAGAATCCCCTGTGCATTACACCCAACAAGTGATAATCCAACTTTTACTTAAATAATTAAATTGGGGGCAGTGACGTGGCACAGTGGATAAAGCACAGAACCTGGATTCAGGAGGACATGAGTTCAAATCTGACCTTAGACACTTGACACTTACTAGCTATGTGACTCTGGTCAAGTCACCTAACCCTCATTGCCCCACAAAAAAAAAGAATTCAATTGACCTATTACCTTCTGGAAAAGGCCATCCCAATTTTGGATAGCTCTAATTGGTAGGAAATTTTTACTTACACCAAACCTAAATTTGATCCTTTGCCACTTCTACCTAGTTCTGCTTGCCAGAGACAAAGAGAAAATATCTAATACCCTTTTCCACATGCCTAGCCTTTCAGATATTGAATCCATCATTCAGTAAAAATTTATTAAGGTAGCTATCATGTCTCGATCCTGACTCCAGCCCTGGTCCTCTCATCTCCAGCCCAAATATCCCTAGTTTCTTCAAGTGATCTTCATATGTGATGGAATTGAGACCCTTCCCCAGTATGCTCATCCTCTAATGGTAGCTCCCTAGCTTATCTAGCTTTGGTGGGGAAGTTAGTTTGATTTTGGAAATGCTCAGCCTGAGGTGATGGCAGACATTCAGGGGATGTGTCTAGTAGGCAATTAGAAATGTAAGATGTAGGGGTAACTAGGTGGCACAGTGGATAGAGCTCCAGCCCTGGTTTCAGGAGGACCTGAGTTCAAATCCGACCTCAGACACTTAACCCTTACTAGCTGTGTGACCCTGGGCAAGTTACTTAACCCAAGTTGCCTCATTAAAAAAAAAGAAAGAAAGAAAGAAAAGAAATGTAATATGTGGGGCAGCTAGGTGGCGCAGTGCATAAAGCACTGGCCTTGGATTCAGGAGTACCTGAGTTCAAATCCAGGCTCAGACACTTGACAGTTACTAGCTGTGTGACCCTGGACAAGTCACTTAACCCTCATTACTCCTCCAAAAAACAAAAACAAAAGAAATGTAAGATATGATCTCACAGGAGAGGGACATACATCTTTTGGAGTCACCCTGCATCAAAAATCTTCACACTTGTAGAAATGGAGAAGGATTCCTATTAGCCACAATTATATATCTATCCTTTCTTATCTATTTGTATGTGTGAGTTTCTTGTGTCTCTTAGAAAGCCTGTGCCCCAAGCTCAAGGGTTTAGGGATGATTATGTTCTGTGTGGCATTTGTATATGTATACTGGGTAAAAATGGAACTCCACTGGCCAACTTTCCATTGATTTGTGCTCTTCTGAGCAAAAGAGACATCCTTGGGGACCTGCCTGAGCTGTCCATGTCCCCAAAGCACAAGGTGATGATAATAAATCTGCCTACGTAGTTTGTAAGTGATCTCATAGCTAATAAAGTGTTTCTAAGGTTCCCATTTCCCACATATGAGATAGACACTGGGGAAGTGAGCACTCCTTCACAGGGTTCCTCATTATGGCTCAGTCCTGCCTGTGCCTAGCTGCAGATCCGAGCAATTTATAGAGCCAGCCTGGTGGAAAGCAGAAACAGAGGAGGGAATCAACCATGTTCTAGTCATTGCAGGCTCTGAGAAGGACCTAGACCAACTCTCTCATCTTCTTTTGTACTTGCTGACTCCTCTCAGTTGCCTAAGCCCTGGCTTTATCCCCTGGTGAATAATTTATGGACTAAGCCTTTCTGGTAACTTTGCACCTCCACCCTTCTGTACTTTCCCAGATTCAGCTCCTTTGGCAAAAGACCTCATCTATCAAATGAAGGAATAGCATTAGATGGGCTACTTCTATGACACCCTCCTATGAACTAGGCTTTGACTTAGATCCTGCCCCTACAACAGTTCACACTTTGACTGCAGTCTCAGTTTCCCAGAAGGTCCCACAGGAAGGTCCAGAGGTGGCAATGAGCCCTCAATATTCCTGAATGCACCCTAGCCAGATTAAGTGTCATTGGGAAATATTTAGCAAAATAAATAAAAACACAATAAAACATAGATATAGTACATTTAAAAACCAAGTCACTATATGGACAAGTCACTATGTAGGCAGGGATCTGTAGGTATAGCTCGGTAACCTCTGTTTCTAGTTTACTTTGGATTAATGAATTGAATATTGGGCCTGAATTTGAATCCTGCAGCTAGATGGCACAGTGGATAGAGTGGAGGGCCTGAAGTCAGAAAGACCTGAGTTCAAACGCAGACTCAGAAACTTCCTAGCTGTGTGATCTTGGGCAAGTCAATTCACCTTTGTTCGCTACTGGAGAAAGAAATGGCAAACCACTCCAGTAGCTTTGCTAAGAAAACTCAATGCACAGTATGTTCCATGGGGTCATGCAGAGTTTCATATGATTGAAATGTTTGAACAGTAACAACAACAATCAGGTGTTTACTAGCTGTGTGACTGACCGAGTCATTTACCCTGTTTCAGCGTCATTTCTTCCTCTTTTAAATGGGGATAATAATAGTACCTCCTTAGGGTTATTGGGAGGATGAAATGGTGTGTGTGTGTGTGTGTGTGTGTGTGTGTGTGTGTGTGTGTGTGTGCATGTGCACGCACTCACATGTGTGAAATTCTTTACAAACAATAAAGAATTATAAAAATGCAGCTATTGCTACTGTTACTGTGTGTTGTTATTATGGTTGTAGTTGCTGCTGCTGCTGCTGCTGTTAACCTTGCACTGGGGCCAGGGTAGAGCCACCAGGCAGTCCTGGAGCCTGGGCTTCTGCCTCTCTTTCCCATCTTTTGTTCATTCTTTAGCATGAATATCAGGAAATCAGATCAACTTGCCTTTTTTTTTCCCCTTTCGAGGACTATGAACATAATGGAAACAGCCTGGACACAATAAAACAGTCTCTTCTAAGCACTGATGACTATGTAACTATGTAGCGGGGAAGCGAACCAAGATCATTATCCTCTTTTAATACCAGCAAAACCTTAGGACAATCTATCACTGATCGAATCAGCGTGTTCTCTGCACTGCAATGCCATCAGCTGGAGTTGTACACTTCTTCATTTTTAATGCCCTTAAAAGTGCTTGAGAATCTAGTCTCCGGGCTCTGGCTTTCTCTCCTGCTGATGTGGAACTTCTCCTTTCAAATCTTCACCAAGGATGGCACTATTGACCTTGGAAATAGTCCCAGTGATTAAAAGTTAAAGGAACCGGAGCAAGGGAGACCAGTGACAGAAAGGTCTAAGGGAGAAATAACAAGGATATGTGTGGAGGTAAACAGTTGTTAATTTCCTTAGAATGTAAACTTCTTGAGGACAGGGATTATTTTTTGCTTTTTCTTTGCATTCCCAGCAATTAGCACAGTGCCTGGCACATAGGGAGTATTAAATAAATGTTTATTGATTTGATCGATTACTTTATGAAAATATTCTTAAGTTTCAATATTAGAAATTGAGGTTAGACTCTAGGAAGAACTTCCAAATCATAGGTATGCTAAAGTAATACTGAGGAAGGGCATGGAATCTCATTCTCCTGAGAATATTTGAGAAAAGGAAAGCACATTCTGGCTGCTATGGCATAGGGGCAACCCTGTCTGGACTGGAGAGAGGGGAATGGATTGAATGAATGCCTGAAGCACCATTCCCCCTCCTCACCTGAGGAGTCTATACATCCTGCATAGGAGGAGGAAAGGCATGGTGGAGAGAATGCTGGACTTAGATTTAAGAATACCTGCAATTGAATCTCACCTCCAGTACTTACAAGCTGTGTTACCTGGAGCAAGTCATTTGACTTGTACCTCAGCTTACTTATCTGTAGAGTGCCTGGCTTAGAATCAGGAAGACTTGAATTCAAATTTGGTCTCAGACACTTATTAGCTGTGTGACCCTGGACAAGTCACTTAACCCTGTTTGCCTCTATTCCTCATCTGTAAAATGAGCTGCAGAAGGAAATGGTAAACCACTCTAGTATCTCTGCCAAGAAAACCCCAAATGGGGTCATGGCACAACTGAAATAATTGAACAACAAAAAATAGGCTTAATGCCTATAGTATTAATTCACAGGGTTGTTGTGAGGATTGAATGAGGTAATGTACGTAAAGCCTTTCAGAAACTTTAAGGAGTTGTGGAGACCTACAATAAGCATTCATTAAGCACCTTGTATTTATTAAGTCCCTACCATGTGTCACAAACTGTGCTGATCACTTTACAAATATTATTTTATTTGATCCTCTCAACAGTCCTAGGTTGGTAGGTGCTATGATTGTCTCCATTTTAAAGGAGAGAAAACCAAGGCAGACAGCAGTTAAGTGACTTGCCCAGGATAACACAACTGGTGAGTATCTGAGGTTAGATTTAAACTCCAGTCTTCCTGACTCCAAGTCCGGTACTCTATGCACAGCATTGACTAGCATAGATTGCCTTCTAAATTTGAGAACCCGGGTTCAAAATCACTTGGTTCCCCAAGGCTGTTTCCTCATCTGTAAAATGAAGACTAGGGGCAGCTAGGTGATACAGTGGACAGAGCACCAGCCCTGGAGTCAGGAGGACCTGAGTTCAAATTCGGCCTCAGACACTTGACACTTACTAGCTGTGTGACCCTGAGCAAGTCACTTAACCTCAATTGCCCCACCAAAAAAAAAAAAAGAGGATTAGATGGCCTCCATGGTCCCTTGTAGTCCTAAATGTGTGATCGAATGGCCCATTATTTCGAGAGGCAAATGTTATTGTGCAAAGCACTATGCTATGGCACAGTGGAGAGAGGGGCTATCCTCAGAGCTGAGAAGATCTGGCTTCAAGTTCTGCCTTTGACACAAATCAGCTGGAAGACCAAGAGAAAGTCACTCACTCTCAACACTCCAGGTGATTCTCTAAGTTACTGAGGAATTTCTAAGTTGTATCAGTAAAGAGAGCTCCTTCACTGAAAGTTCCTCACCCTGATGAAATCATGGGTCTTAACCAAGCCAATATAGACATCAATGGCCACATATACATATGTGTATGTACACATATGTGTACATATAGATATACATGTATGTATATGATATCTATAAATGTGTTCTCTATGGCACATGTTCATACATTTTATGGATCCATAGGTAGATGATTATACATACATTTTTATATTTACATATAATAATCGTCCTGGGCATAGAAGACTAAAAGTATCAAATGATCAGAGTTGTAAATTTAACTCTCAAATGGCAGCAATGCCCAGAGAAGCATCTTTGTGATGTATATTTCTCTCTTTGCCCAGGATTTAGAAAACTCGGGGACCTCTCTCTCCACCTGAGAGAGGGAGGGTTGATGTATCATCATAGGGAGCAGGAAGGTCCTCCCTTAGGAATAATTGGGGGGAGTGAAGTTGTACTTTATTCACTTTCCTAGAGGGGGGTAGGGCAATCAGTGGTCTGAAACTCCCTAAACTTCAGTTTGCTCTTTGAAATGTCCCACCCTAGACCAAGATTCTGGTCCTCCCCACCATGAAATCTCTAAGCTTGCTAATTTAGCATAGCTTCCTAAGGACCAGAATTCCAATGCAAAGCCCTGCCCTATTTGCTTTCTTAGGAGAGTTGGCAGGGTATCCCAGTCCATGCCAAGATGACAAAGGGGTTAGCATCATTGAGGAAGGCTAAAGCTTCTTCTTTTCTCTCAGCTGGGAGAATCATTCCATAATTAAGGGGGGAAATGATGAATGCAGAGACTGGAAAATCCCCATTCGTCATCCTTATTGCCATTGAATTAGTAACATAACACATCGTGTTTTATGTAAGTTGAAAATAATTACAGTTATTGCTAAATTCATGTATATGGAAAAGTCAGTGATTCCCTAAGAAATCTCAGCTAGTTATTAAATTGTGGAGCCCTTCAGTGGGATTTATTAGCAATATACTCATCCCAGTCAGAGAGCATGAAATACAAGACATTCTACCAACATAGTTACCATGAGTAAGAGGCTCTAGGTCTCCCCTAGTGCCTAGCACAGTGCTTTGCACATGGTAGACACTTAATAAGTATTTGTTGATTTGAATTGAACTGAATTGAAAGAAATCCTTTTCAACTTAAAGTGATTGTTAACTCCATTCCATATCTAGTTAGGTGACATAATGGTTAGCATATTGGAGCTAGAATTAAGGAGACCTGAGTTCTAATCTTGCCTCAGACACTTATTAGCAATGTGACACCGGGGAAGTCACTTAACTTCTCTAATTCTCAATTTCCTTGTGAAAAATGGAAATAATAATAGCACCTATCTTATAGGATTTAAACCCTGATTCTCCTACCTGATGCATGGTCCAAATTGCAGTTTCCTTGACTCAATTAAAGACCTTTGTTATTGCTACTTTGGTAACACTCTTTATTTCCAGTTGACATTACTTTAGAACTATATTTGCAGGGTACTTAGGTGGGGAAGTGGATAAAGCACCATCCCTGAATTCAGGAGGACCTGAGTTCAAATCCTGCCTCAGACACTTGACACTTACTAGATGTGTGACCCTAGACGAGTTACTTAACTCTCATTGCCCCGCCAAAAAAAAAGAAAAGAAAAGAAAAATTCCCTAGAGGGTCACTACTATATCCCTCCAGGTCTCTAGGGTTAACCTTAAAGGGCTAAAGGAGAAGGGGATCTTTCTAGTCCTATTGAACAGGAACCCCCACCAGCATTTTCCATCATCATTATCAGTTGATATCAATTAGGGGGAGTGATATTTACTAAGAAAATATAATAAAAACAGTTGGTACAAAGCACTCTACTAGAGACTATGGTGTACTCTCTCACACAGAGCCCAAGATGAAGATAACTCATGGGGCAGCTAGGTGGTGCAGTGGATAGAGCACTGGCCCTGGATTCAGGAGGACCTGAGTTCAAATCCGGCCTTGGACACTTAACAATTACTAGCTGAGTGACCCTGGGCAAGTCACTTAACCCCAATTGCCTCACCAGAAGAAGAAGAAGAAGAAGATAACTCATGAAATCCCCCTTAGGCATAGTGTGACATCTGTGCTCAGCTTCTTGTGGTATCTCAGAGTTGCCTTTCTTTGGGATGGCTGGCTTGTCTGAGCCCCCAGTATAGACACTGACCGCACCAGCTATTCCTAAGCTATCTATCATCTGGATAGGACACCATCAATGAAATGTGAATCTTCCAACCTTCTGAAATTCACAAGGTCCTCCTCTAGCCAACCTGGAACAGTGAAGGTGCAAGGAGAGACAGACCAAGGTTGAGGCTGCTGAAGCTCTTCCCTTTCCCTCCTCAAGGGTTTCCTTCTCAGAACCCTGGCTCAAATGGTTCTCCTCTGAGCTGACGGATGCTTGAAACCTCAGTTCTAAAGTAGTTTCCTTGCCATTTTACACAAACTCCACAGGGTATGAACAAGTCCCTCAAGCAATCTGACCAAACATGTTGAAAAGCTTTTGAATTATTAATTCTAGGAGTTGCCCAGGTCTGAGTCACACCTACTTCACACCTTTGATTAATTCAACTGAGATATGTTCTCACCTGACAAAGGTATCAGGGGGTCTCATCTTCTTAGTTACTTTAACTGGATGGGGGGCAAGTGACTTAATTAATTCATCTGATCTCCGCCCTTACCTAAATCATATTCAAACATGCATGTGATGACTTTGCTTTCCAAGAGTTCACAATGGAAGTGAGAGGATAAGGAAGGAAAGATGTACATGTTGACAGCTATGATGCAAAGGAGGATGTCATAACTGCAAAGGAAACATTCCAGCAAAACACAAATGGATATGAATTTTAAAGCTATTTTCAGCCTGGGTGGCTAGAAGGAGCAGTGGGTAGAGTGCCAGATTTGGAGTAAGGAAGACTCATTTTCCTGAGTTCAAATCTAGTCTCAGACACTTACTAGCTGTGTGAATCTGAGCTAGTTACTTAACCCTGCTTGCCTCAGTTTCCTCATCTATAAAATGAGCTGGAGAAGGAAATGGCCAACCACCCCAGTATCTCTACCAAGAAAATCCCAAATGGAGTCTTGAAGAATCGGACATGACTGAAATGACTGAACAGCAAAAACAACAAGATTCAGCTTGGGTAGATTCAGTAGGGGAAGGTCAGGGGAGATTTCATGAAGGAGGTGATCCTAGATTTAGGGGAGGAACTTTAAGTAGCTGAGGCATAAGTGAAAGGACCTTCATTCTGGGTATGGAAGATGATATAAGCAAAGACATGGTACTGAGAGGATAAACTGAGAAAAGGGATGAAGAGTAGTATCGCTGCTTATGCATGTATATGAAAAGGGCAATACTCAATTTCATTAAGCACCTAATATGTGGAAGGCACTGTGTTCATGTTAAGGATACAAAGATAAAATTTTGTAAACAGTGCCTACCTTCAAGAAGCTTACCTTCTACTGGAAAGATACAAGATAAGGACACCAACATAGATAATTAAATATGAGATAATTTGGGGCAAGGGAGAGCACCCAAAATAGGCCTCCAAAAAAACCTGATCTGTCCAAATCAGCTGCAACACCCCACCTTTTTCATGAATTCCAAGACCATTCTGTAGAGAGTTTAAAATAGGTCATTTCAATTTCTCCAAATTTTTGGAGAAACAAATACCCCAAAGAAAAAATGTGAGGAAAAAATAGTCTCCTAATTGGACTTATTGTCTTAAGTGTCTCTCATGTTAACCCATGCTTTACATAGCTGCCAAAGTAATTTTCCTAAAGCCCAGGTGGGACCACATCACTCCCCTACTCAATAAACTTCAATGACTCCCTATTACTTCTATGGTCAAATGCAAACTCCTGTTTGGCATTTAAAGACCTTCACAACATGACCCCAACTTAATTTTCCATCCTTATTATGCATTCAGAACTCTTTAGAAACTCTTCAGTCAAGCCAAACTGGCTTTCTTACTGTTCCTTTCAAACAATATTTCATCTCTGAACTTGGCAGCCTGTCACACATGAAAGGAATTCACTCCCTTCTTATCCCTACTTCCCTAGTTTCCTTCAAAGCTTGCTTCAGGCCATTAGTGAGCCCTCATCATTTCCAGATCAACTAGATCCCTCCCCACTACCATTCCCAGGTCATCATTATACCATGTCTTCCATAGTACCCCTCCTCTCTTACTTTTCCACCCCTAGCTCTGGGGATAGGAATCAAATCAATGCTTTCATCCTTGAAAAGGACTCACTAATCAATTACTCTCTGACTCCACACACTATCCCTGTGACTTCTTTGTCCAAAACACTCCTCCTCCCGTACTGTTCCCCTATATGGGTTGTCCTCCCTTAGAAAGAAACTCCTCGAAGGTGGGACTTTTTTCTTTTATCCATTTGTATCACCAGTGATTGACACAATGCTTGATGTATAAGAAGTACTTAATACATTTTTCATTTATTGATTTAATAATAATAGGTAACATTTTTGTAGTACTTATTGTGTGCCAGGCATTGTGCTAAGTGCTTATAATAATTATCTCACAACAACCCTTCAAGGTAAGTGCTATTATTATCATTTCTATTTTACAGATTAGGAAACTGAGGCAAGCTGGGGTTAAGTGATTCACCCAAGGCCCCACAGCAAGTAAGTGTCTGAAGTCAAATCTGAATTCAGAACTTCCTGACTCAAGGCCCAACACCCTAACCATTGTGCTACCTAACTGCCCCCCTAGTCACACACAAATACACAGACTTACCCTTAAGTATGTAGTCCACTCCCCCCCCATTCCCAATGCCTAATTTATGCATTTATTTTATATAAATGTAACAAGGTACTAAATATTGAGGGCCTAGTCCTGAGGGTGTGCATGTTGGGTAAGTCTGCTTCTAGAGGTCATAATGATGCAGAATGAAAGGGTCCCTGCTCTCCCCTTTAGAGTATGTTTATGTATTCTGTAACTATTTCAGGTCTGCTTGTTGGGTGGTAAATACAAGCATTTTGATTGGCTGCTGAACAGGAACTGAGTGAATCTATTAAATTCATTCTAGACCAACTGTACTTCCCTCTGAACACTTATTACAAAAAGAATAATCACAGTCATCCAACTGACATGCTTATCTAAGTAAACAGTAAAACAGAAATTGGGGAAGTTATATAGATTAAGGCAGAAAACAGAATACACAAGAATAAATGGGCACTTCAACTCAGAAGAGAGGGAGGGAGAGAGAGAGAGAGAGAGAGAGAGAGAGAGAGAGAGAGAGAGAGAGAGAGAGAGAGAGAGAGAGAGAGAGATCTCAGCTCAACAAAGGAGAGAACAATCTCCCCGGAGAGCTCTCTTAGCAATCTCTGAGGGTGTAGCCACTGGGAATCACAGAACATATAGGGGGGTTGGCTTCCTCAGATGCCTACCATTAGCCATTCCAAAGTTTGTACCCTCTTTCAAAATATCTCTCTCCAGTTCTCTACTTCTCTCTCCCCTGATATCTCTCTGTTGGTAGGGATTCAGGTCTTCTTCATATACGGCATATGCAATATCATCATCTTAGAGATTTCTTAGCCAATCAAGGGTCCCTTAGCTCTACATTCATGTATTTTTTTTTAGAATAAGGTGGTAGTTTATTTAGGGGCAAGGGAAGGGAAGGGGGGAGGGAAGGGAAACCATGACAGAAATCCTTGAACTTCTCATGGGGAGAAAGGCACAAAGCACGTGGCTCAGAGGTACCAATCTCCCATGTATTATTAAAAGGCTATTTTTCAGAGAACTGTTCTATCTAGTCCGGGTGGGGCTGTTACATATATTTATATGTGTACATATTGTCTTCCTTGATAGAATGCAAGTTTCTTAAGAGCTCCTAGGCTGACTCTCCACCCATTACCCAATGATACCCTCTTGGTAAGTACATTAGAGACATTACGACTACAGAACAAAGATGACTAATGGATATACCTACACTGGGCACATTTCCACAGTCTATGATCACAGAATCCTTGCCTCTACCCCACCACTTTACACATACCCACAGGAAGAGGGTACTCGGTTCAGCTCACACCCTGACATCTTATGTCTTTAACCCTAGCCCTCACATTATTTGCATTATATCAAATATAATCATTATATCATGATTCCCTCACACTCTTTGCATTATATCAAATTCACTACCCACTCTTCTCTTAGGGCCCCAGCGTTTTCCAATTTGTGTTCCTACTACTTTCTACCATGTTTCGACCAGAACCTGGATTCTTGCTACTGAAGTGGAAGTCATTCATTACTTGGCTCTCTTCGCTGTAGTAATTAGCAGGTGCTGGGGGCAGGCGGATCACTCATGAGCAGGTGAGATGCTGCAGAGTGTTAGAGATAAATCCCTCTTCCTTCAGGCTCCCCAGTGTGCATCGCCTCCTAAATCAGTTCCCAATGTAAATTTCTCCCTGGAGGCTGCTGTCACAGAGCAATCGGGGTCTATTAAATCAGCCAAGCACATCCCTGGCAGCTTAGGCAGCAGACCTTCTGTCCTAATATGATTCCCTCCCTTCCCTCTCCCACTTTTAATCCTCCCCCTCCCCACCAGCACCAAGTGTCTTTACAGTGAGGCTTCAAAAGTGTAACGGAAGAACTCTCTGCTAGGCACATACCCAACAAGTCAATGACAGAAAGAAATACTCCATAATCACCAAAACAGTAGGGGTGTCGAAATGTGCATGTGTGTGTGTGTGTGTGTGTGTGTGTGTGTGTGTGTTAGCAAAGAATGGTAGATACCCATCAACTGGCTAAAGAAATTGTGTTACAGGAATGGAATAGAATATAACTATTATGGAAGATACTGATCGTGAAGAATTCAGAGAACAAGAAGACTTACATGAACTGATGCAAAATTACTAACAGGAACAGGGAAACAATATATTGCAATGACTATAGTCATGTAAATCAAAATAATAATAATGATGATGGCAATAATAATAACAAAAAGAATCAGAATACCATCATTCTATTGACCAAGCTTAGCCCATAGAAGAAGTGAGAAAATGGATTTCTCTCTTTTCTGTTCATTAAGGTGGGGTACTATGTGAGTGGGAGTGGAAAATTGCACATACAGTTGGACTCCATTGATGTGTTGGTTAGTTTTGCGAAACTTTTTTTCTCTTTCTTTTTAATTTTTTGTTATAAGGAATGGCTTTAAAGTGAGAGGGAGGAAGATATATTCAGAAAAGAGGATGGCGTTTTAAAAATAGATCAATTATATATATATATATATATATATATATATATATATATATATATATATATATATATATATCAGTGGAATCTGGCAGTCAGGAAACTTGGGATCTAGTCCTGACTCCACCACAGAATAACTAAATGACTTTAGGTACATCTTAGAAATCAGGGCAAAGATCAATAATGACCTGGCCAAGATAGTGAAGTAGAGGCAGGGACCCAGCCAAACTCTCCCAATATTCCCCTCCATACAACTTTAAAATAATGCATAAAATAGAAATCAGGCCAAGGTAAGACATTATTTCCAGCCCAAGAAAACTTGGGAGGTTGGCAGGAGAGGTCTTGTATTTACCAACCAACAATGCAGCAGCATTGAGACCTCTCAGCCCCGAGATGGTAAGGAGATTGGACAACTAGTAAGAAAGAGATTATAGGGGACCCTGAGCTGACAGCAGATGCAGGACTGAACACTGTTTGGCTACTCCATTGCTGATACATAATTGTGGGTTGCATTTCCAGGAAGGAGGGGAATGATAGCACTTGTAGCTACAGGAAAGCAAGGGCCATTCCTGGGTAAATATCTCAGCACAGACCAGGAGAGCAGTGAACAAACCTCTCCCCGGATCACAGCACTTTAGAAGAACTGCAAACTTGCAGACTCCCAGAATTAGCTCTGAAAATTACATCACAAAGAAGCCTGAAGTTTGGGACAATGCCTCCACACTCACAGGCAAGCAGAGCCTAACTTGAGCATTAAGTTTAGAGTCAAAAATAAGCCATAAAATGAGCAATAAAAACAAAAAAATAGAACCTGACCATTAAAAAGTTATGATGATGACAAGGAATATCAAGATACAAACTGAGAAGAAGACAACAATGTGAAAGCAATTATAACCAAGACTGCAAAGAAAAAATCTAAATTGAACTCAAGCCCAACAAGAATTCCTGGAAGAGTTACAGAAAAAGATAAGAATGGTAGAGGAAGGGGACAGCTAGGTGGCACAGTGGATAAAGCACTGGCCCTGGATTCATGAAAGACCTGAGTTCAAATCCAGCCTCAGACACTTGACACTTAATAGCTGTGTGACCTTGGGCAGATCACTTAACCCTCATTGCCCCAGAGGGAAAAAAGAATGGTAGAGGAAAAATGGGAGGAAATGAGAGTGATGCAAGAAAATTATAAAAAAGGGATTAACAGCTTAATAAAAAAGATACAAAAACTACTGAAGAAAATAAAATCTTAAAAAAAAAAAAACCCAGGATAGGTCAAATGGGAAAAGAGGTACCAAACCTCATTAAAGAAAATAATTATTTGACAATTAGAATTGGGCAAGTGGAAGCTATTCACTCCATGAGACATTGAGAAATAATAAAACAAAGTCAAAGGACAAAAATATTGGAGAAAATGTGAAATATCTAATGGGGAAAACAACTGACCTGTAAAATAGATTGAGTAGAGATAATTAAAGAATTGCTGGACTATCTGAAAGCCATGATTTTAAAAAAGAGCCAAGAAATTGTATTTCAATAAACTCCAAGAAATAGTATAGCCAAATTCCAGAACCCCCAAGTCAAGAAAAAAAGATTACATGTAATCAGAAAGAAATCATTTACATATCAAGGAGCCACAGTCAAGATCAAACAAGACTTAGCAGCTACCACATTAAAAGAATAGAGGGCTCAGAATATAATGTTCCACAATGTATAGGAGCTAGGTCTACATCCAAGAAAAACCTACCCAGCAAAACTGATCATAATTCTTTAGGATAAAAATGGATATTTAATGAAATAGAAGACTTTCAAGTATTACTGATGAAAAGAGCACAGCTGAATAGAAAATCTGACATTCAAACATAAGACTCAAGAGAAGTATAAAAAGGTAAACATGAAAAAGAAATTGTAAGGGACTTAGGGTTAAAACACTTACATTCCTAGATGGGAAGTTGATTCATGTAACACCTAAGAACATTACTATTATTAGGGCAGTTAAAAGGAGTATACATAGACCGAGGGCATGGAAGTGAGTTCATTAGGTTAGGATGATCTAAAAAAATTAAGGACTAAGAAAGAGGGATGCACTGGTAGAAGGGGGAAGGGAGAGAAAGGATGAGGAAAGTTATCTCACATAAAAAGGGATTCTATGCCTGAACAAATTGTGGAATATGATTGTTATGTAATATTATTGTGCTATAAGAAATGATGAGCAAGATGGTTTTAGAAAAACCTGGAAAGACATATAAACTGATGCAGAGTGAGGTGAGCAGAACAAATAGAACATTGTACATAATAACAGTGAGTGAACTAGCTATTTTCAGCAATATAATGATCTAAGATAATTCTAAAGGACTCATGCTGAAAAAATGCTATCTCCCACCAGAGAGAGAACTGATTAACTCTGTGTGCAAACTAAAGTATAATTTTTTCACTCTTTATTTTTCTTGCTTTTTTGCAACAAAGCTTTTATGGAAACATGTTTTGCATAAATTTACATGTATAATTGACATATTGTTTGCCTTATCAATGACTGGGGGAGGGCTGGAGGGAGAAAAAGAATTTGGAACTCAAAAAATTTTTAAAGAATGTTAAAAATGAATAAATTTTTTAAAATCAGTGATGTCAGGAATTGAGTCATAATTCATTATCAGTCCTTTGGGATTCTGGTTGGTCATTTCAGTGATCAGAATTTTGTTTGTTTGTTTGGTTTTGGTTTTTTTGTTTGTTTGGGTTTTTTTAGTGAGGCAATTGGGGTCAAGCGACTTGCCCAGGGTCACATAGCTAGTAAGTGTTAAGTGTCTGGGTCAGAGTTTTGAAGTCCATCAAAGTTGCTTGTCCTGATAATGTTGCTGTTATGGTATAAATTGTTCTCCTGATTTTGCTTCACTCTGCATCAGTTCATACAAGTCTTCTCAGATTTCTCTGAAACTCCCCCTTTCATCATTTCTTCACTTTCCCTCTCTAGGAATCAGTTTTATTTTGTATAAAATGAGGAGGTTGAATTAGAGAATCTCTAAGGTCCTGGAAAACTTTAAAAGTTCCAAGATTTGATGAATATCAGAAAATTAAATAAATCTGAATTGTGTTGACCTATCCTACAATCCAAACCAAGTACAAGAAATAACATAAATAAAACCGCATAAACTAAATTAAAGAAAACTATGACTCAGATAAATAATAAATAAACCAAGTTGAATAAATCCCAAGATTGGTCAGGAAAATCCCTGTGATGCTTGGCCAGAGGGCAGAGTTTTCAGTGACATGGACCAGCCTCATCCCTCCCTTTCTAATTCCCCAGGAGAAATACACAAATTTCTGATGAATCTCCTAGATAGATGGTTCTTTTGATGTGGGAAAAGATCTGATTCAAGAGATTGAAATATGTTTGACTATCACATCAAAGACTCTCATCGCCCTGATTCATCATTTGGCATTGTCTTCTTCTAAAATTTAACCCATTGGCCATTAGGTAAATGACTGAGCATTAATGGATAGTTCCATACACCATGAAAGCACTGCCTTGGAGTTATAACCCTGGCTCTGGTACTCACAATCTGTGTGACTTGAAAGAAGTCACTTAACCTCTCAAGGCCTCAGTTTTTTTCACCGGTAAAATTAGTGGATTAGGCTAGGTGGTTTCGAGTGACCCTTCGGTCTCTAAATCCCATCATCTTCATGTTATATATCAGGGGCTATGTAGCCTACTTAGCCCAGCTCAACAGACAAGATTTAACTCCTTTCTGCTCAGAGCTGACTTATGACAACAGCATTCTCTGTGCCAATGGCCTGTGCATCTCATGGATTAATTAGGCTTTATTAATAGAAGAGTGCTTCCTGAATTGTAATTAAGCAAATGTGCATCTGGTGGCAGTGGTGACGAGAGTGTGAGGAAGTACTTGAAGGAGGCACGAAAAGCACGATCAGATATTCACACTCTGGCATAGAACAGACCGGAAACCTGCTTCTTAATCAAGCTTTTCTGAAGCCCTTTTAAAACTGGTTCTTTTGAGTGTAACAAGGCTGCCTCTTATTTAAGACCTTCTTGTTCTGAAACAGAGTTTGGGCAATGGCTGGTAGAGACAGACATCACAACTTTAAGAACCCCTTTTCATAATTTGTAATACTAAAACATACCCATACAAAACATTGACACAAAAGTAACTTCCTGAAAAAACACACAACAGGATTTTGTAATGGAAAACTGGTTCTGTTATTTTGTTTACAAATGTTTTTTAACATTCTAATTTATACTTGAAAAGTGAAATGTGGAAATACATCATTAATAAATATACTGTTTTCAGTTTTAGAACATAACTAAAACTTGTAAACTTGTAAAAGAAAAAGTGAAAAGAAAAGCATTACTATTTTTGAATCTGGATTTTAAAAATGTAAAAATGAGATCAATTGTCATCTGAAAGAAACTGTAACGAATACAAAATCAAAGAAGGGAACTTGAGAAAAGCTAACACATCATCACATGAAATAAAAGGTCTTGACAAAATAATGTAGGATTTTTTCCCCAAATAAAATTAGAATAATGTAACATGAGGGGGTATGGTATAGTACAGTGTTGTCAACTTCCAATAGAAACAGAGTTTCTCAACTTATGGGTTAAACAGTATATAAGGATCCCTGGGGGGGGGGGGGTGCATAAATACATGTTAACATCTATACTTTTTTGTATTTTTATTTGTTTGATTAAATATTTCCCAATTGCGTTTTAATCTGGTTCTGGAGGCACTCAAGAGGGTTGAGAGCTTGTGTTTGATGCCTCTGTAGTGAAGAGAGAGCTAGCCTCAGAACCAGGAAGAACTGTGTTCTAGTCTCACTTCTGATACATACATACTATGTCGTCCTGGGAAAGTCACTTGCCCCAGGATCCTAAGACTATAAGTTGAAAGGGAGGTGGGCAGCTCCATTGGTCAGTTTCCTCATTTTGGAGTTCCCTACACTCATGCAATCACTGGTCTAGTTCTTATTCCTATCCTTATCTCTATCCCTATCCCTATCTTGATCCGTTTTTGTTTTTCAGTATCTGATTCTTTGTGACCCCATTTAGGGCTTTCTTGGCAAGAATACTGGAGTGGTTTGGCATTTCCTTCTGTTCATTTTACAGATGAGGAACTGAAGGAAACAGGGTTAAATGGCTTGCTCAGGGTCACATAGCCAGTAAGTGTCTGAGGCTAGATTTGAACTCAGGGAGATTCACGTCCAGTGCCCTAACCACTATAGGGCCACCTAGCTTCCCTATCTTTATCCCTATCCCTATCCCTATTCTTATCCCTATCTCTGTACTTAACCCTTTCCCTATTATAGGAGAATAATCATTCCACACATTACCTATAGTAACATCAGATTGTGCCCCTACAGGAGGATATGGAACATAGGGATGGTACAGAGTGGAAACACTCCTGTCATGACTGGTGTCAGACTTAAGTATGAAGCCCATGTACATGATGCCAGATTCCAGATTTCAGTGTGGTTCAGTCGGAAGAGAATGCTAGATTTGGAATCAGAGAATTTAGGCTCAAATCCTGGCTTTGACACATGCTACTTGAGTAACTTTTAAAAAGCCTCTTTATTTCTCTGACCCTGAGTTTTTCCATCTGTAAACTGAGGCAAGTTGAATGAAAGCCCCTTCTAGCTCTGCATATGTGACCTAAAAGATCTATTCAGTGGCTATTACTAACCCCTTGGGAGACCACTGAGGCCATGGCCCCTAAGAGTCATTACCACCCAGAATATATCCTTTATTCATAGATACAATTCTGGGTAAGTATCTGGGGGTCAGGATTTTATAACTGTGGAGGATGGGTAGTGGTCAGAGAGGGCAAGGCCACTGTCCAGAACCATATCTATTTTGGCACCTTGGGCAAACATTGCTCCAGCCCTAAAAATAATTTTGGGGGAGAGAAAGTTGGTTGAGTAGAGAAGAATAATTCAGAAGTCCTGAGACACAAGGCTCCCATGAGCAGAGGCCTTGGTACACTGTGGGTGTAAGCTTGGCAAGGCTTGGGAGGAATTCACCTGGAGTAAGGAATTAACCAGGTTCAAATGTTTCTAAACCGCTCAAGCAGTATAAGTGCTATCAGTGGTCTGGGCCTAAACCCTAGTTGCCCAACCCTAGTTCCAACTCTGGCATTGCCAGTCGGGAAACAAAAGGTTTTAAACACAAAGTTTGCAATTCCATGAAGCTTTGCTTTTTTACTAATCCTGGGAGCCCCTAGACACATGGCAAGTGAGCTAATTAGGTAACCTAGCACCATCATTCCCGAAGCACATATAGGCTTGTAGTAGGATAACTCCATTTTTATTGAACTGCTCCCCTCCTCAGTCACCCCTAGTTAGACTCTGGCTGAAAATACTGGACTTTCTCCTATAATAGCTAACATTTCTATAGAGCTTTAAGTGTCACAAAAATCCTATCCCTATCCCTATCTATATCCTTATCTGTATCCCTATCCTTATCCCTATTACTATTCTTATCCCTATCCCTATCCCTATCTTCATTCTTATCCCTATCTCTTCCCTATCCTTATCCTTAAAGCCTAACCCTACATTTATTATCTCATTTGATCCTCCCTATAAAAAGAAAAAGTTGTAAGGAACTTCAGTCTTGACTTTTGGAGGAAGAACATCGATCAATGATCATGAGATCAATGAGATCATTAACCATTACTGTGGGTGACTAAGGTGGTGAGATGAAAATGTGAGTCATGGGTACTAGGAGGCCAGAGTGTTTGAGGAGACATTGATGCATATATTTGAAGTTCTAAGGTATGAGAGGTAAGTGCTGGGATGGAGAGGAAGATTTATGAGGTACTAAACTCCTTCATAAAGGAAAGAGAATGACCTGAAAGTTGGTAGATGGTAGATGAATGATAAGGTTCTAGATAGTCTAGGTAGAAGAATGGAGGGAATCTTAGAGGAGAAATCACTGGAAGGAGGGGGTAGAGACAGGGTCTAAAAGTGATAGTGACAAATTCAGTCCTTCTTCCTTCTGGCTCCTATGTGTCATAGACCATGAGAGAAGGTGTGCCTGGTATGATGGAGCATAGCCAGGAATGTGTTGTCTTCTGGAGATAGTCAGGTTTCCATGAATGCCAGAAGATGGAAAGAATGTGATAGAAAAGAGGTTTGGTACGAATGGAAGTATATTTCCATTAGATTGGTAGGGGGTGGGGCAGAGAGCACTACAGAGGGATAGGGTAGAAGATAAAACCTTGAAAGAGGTAGGGTTGAGGGGGATAAAGATAAGAGAGCAGGAATTGATGGTAGGGAGAGGGTTTTGCCCAAGCAGATGGAAATTATGAATCATAGGTGTTAAGGGAAGAGGAGAAGGGAGTTTGCTAGCTTTAGAATGGAGGAAGTTCCAGGTAATGGGAGCCCCTACCTGTTTTCAATCTTGGTGGTCCCTATATGTGCACTAGGGGAACCTAGGCACATTCTAATTGTGCTTATTGAGTAATCTAGAAGTAGAATGGCTGGAGTGGATAAAATGTTCTTGATATCAAGATCCTGTTGGAAAGAAAGAAAATAAGGGATTGGAATTTAGTGGGGGTGAATCAAAGGATTGGCTCTTGAGGAAAAAATGATGATGAAAGTCCCAGAATCTTAAAGCAGGAAAGGAGAAACCAAATTTCTGAGCAAAAGTGCATCTCCAGATGAGCTTCCTCAGAAATTCATTCTAACAGAGGTCAATAGTAACAATGATCTGAAGATACTATTAAGTGCTTCTCACTCAGAGCTCACAGCTAGTCCTTATAGAAAATGCAAAGTTTAGATAAGGTTTATGTGGTCCCTGCCTTCATGAAGCTTATGAAGGCTTGAAACAGAAGCACAGGTGAGTATAGTATACAATATTACATGTTGAATGCATTAGGGAAGTGTGAAGCAACTTCTTTTCCCATTCCCTGATCCTAAAATACTAATTGAATGCTAAGAGTTATCCATTTATATTTCTACACCTGTGGCTTCCATTCTCTATTCTCCATCCACTATCCCAGTTTTGGTGCTCCACTAGACAATTGCAAGAGCCTCCTAATTGGATGTCCAGATTCCTATCTCTCCCCTCTCTCCCATATACTCTCCACACAAGTGCCAAAATAATGTTCTGAAAGCACATCTGCCCATGTGTCTCCTATAGTTTGCTATTTTGCTTCAACCTATTGTTTCTATTATTTCTGAGCATTACTACCTCTCATACTCTCCTCATTCAGACAAGATGCTGAATCTCCTATTTCCATCTCTTTTTAGAGGTTACCTCCATGGAAAGAATGGTTGCAGAAGGCAATTCTTTAGTGTCTGAGCAGAGAAAGTCAGGGGAACTGAGAGTATGACACGGTTTCTGCTGCTGGCAGGCAAGACATCTCAGCTTCTATGGGAATTTGATTCCCTGAGGCCATTTCCTATTCAATGCCTTTGGCTAGTACGTGGGCATTAAGTGCAAGGAAAGGAGTCATGGTGTTGGGGGGGGACAGGCATTGAATATGAAATATTATGTGCATTCCACACATAATTATTACACATTGTCAAATGTGATCACAGTATAAGATATTTTTGCTTGTTTGTCTTATTACAAGGTAGGGTTCAACCTGGAAGGAATAATTGAAATAATTGTGAATAAAGTCTATTTAAAATGAAATATAAAGGAAAAAACTAGGGCACATTCTTATCTGCTTACATACTATATTTTCCCAGTAGAATGTAAGCAACTTGAGGTCAGGGACTTAGCATAATCTTATACATAGTTGTGGTTGCTTGTCCTTCATTCTCGAAGAAGACCATGACTTTGGGGTGATGTCATGACCTGCATCGAATGGATTTAAAGTGAGGGAGGGATGAGAAAAGTCACCAACTTCACTCTCTCCTCCAGAGCCATCTGGGTCCAGTGGCAAGATATACAGCAGATGACTGGAGATGGCCCTGGATATTTAGGCAATTGGATTATACAGCTAGTAAATGTCTGAGGGTGAGATTTGAACTAAGGTCTTGATTCCAGGGCCAGTGCTCTATCTACTGCACCCCAAGGCAAGCAACACACATGGAGGATAAGTAGAAATCTATGCTGTGTGCCCTCCAACCCCAGACAAGAACAATGTTTAGAGCAGCCTGAGAGAGAATCAGGTATTTAGGAGAGAGACAAACCTGGAAACTGAATGTTTAGATGGAGACTGTCATTGTTATCTTATGGAAAACAGGAGAGAAGGGATGATAAAATAGATGATGGAAAAGGAGAATTAGGACAATGGAATCCCCCTCCAGCACCAGGGGTCCTGACCCATGTGATCGATGTGGGAGGGGGTACATTTTTATCTAGCTGTTAAAAAAACATCCACAATGGTTTTTTATCTTGGTGAAGACAGAGAACCCAGCGTCATTTGTGAGTTTTTGTTTTCTAAAAAACAAATCTTTTTGCATATCCAAGGCATTTTAAATATACTCCTTTTCTGCTCCCCAAATGGGCTTGTCAGGCAGGGTGGCCTGTTATGCTCATTCCTTTGAACACAGTATAACCAGAGCCCCTCCCACAGACAAGTAGGGCCCCAGGCAATGAGAGGAAATGAAATGTATATGGGGGTGATGTGTTCATGGGTCCAACTTAGGCGCAGATGTTTTTAATTAGTACAATTAATGACAGCACCAACTGGCTCATAACCTGATGGAATTAATAGGGCCCATTTGTCTCCCTAAAGCAGCCTTACTGCCTGCTCTTCGCTTTCAGGAACGGGGAGACCAAGTTTCTGACCATGGAGATAATTCTGTATTCCTGAAACCAGTTCTCCCTCCCCACTGCCTGGGACCTACTCCTTATCCCAGGGCCCAGGGAGGGGGAGATACAAATGCTTGGGGCTGAAAAATGGAAACCTGAGCGCAATCTATCCATCAATTTAAAGAGAGAGAAAAGAAGGAAGGGTTAACTTGTAGATTATCCTTCACTGGGGAGAAAGTCTTATACTTTTATTTGGGGACAGTCTACGAGTCAATCCACTGGAATGGTGCAGGCGTGTTCCTGACTGAAGTGAATGTGACCTCTCACCAAAAAGACTTCACCATTGGGTAGCCAACCCTATAGTAATGACTCTATCCAAACTTAGCAAGCCTGACGAGGGATAGCCTGTCTCTGGGTCTTTCCTGAGAACCTCCCAGGTTGGTAAGACCCATCAGACTTTTACTTAGAGCTCATTTATATATATCACTTTAAATATGCTACCTTGCAACAACTCTGTAAAGTCAATGGTATATTTTTTTTGTTTGTTTTTTGTTTGTTTGTTTGTTTTGTTTTTTAGTGAGGTAATTGGGGTTAAGTGACTTGCCCAGGGTCACACAGCTAGTAAGTGTTAAGTGTCTGAGGCCGGATTTGAACTCAGGTCCTGCTGACTCCAGGGCCAGCACTCTATCCACTGCGCCACCTAGCGGTCCCAAGTCAATGGTGTATTAACTGGCCCATTTTATAGATGAGGAATCTGGAGTTTAGGGAGTTCATAAGATCAAAGACCTAGAGCTGGAAGGGATTTCAGAGGCCATATGGTTCCATCCCCTTACTTTACTGGTAAGGAAATAGAAGACTACAGAAGTTGTGACTTTCTCAAGGTCACACAGGGCAGTCAACTTCAGAGGTGGGATCTGAACCCAGGTCCTATAATTTGAGGGCGAGTGTTCTTTCCACAGTACCAGAAATACCTATGATTAGGAAATGGCAGTGCTAGGACTGGAGCTTAGGTCTTCTAATTTTATATCCAGTGCTTTCCCCCGCTCCCCCCCATACCATGACTCCTTTCCTTGCACTTAATGCCCACGTCCCAGCCAGAAGGCATTCGAATAGGAATTGGCTCATGGAAATCCAATTCCCCATAGAAGCCGAGATGTCTTGCCTGCCAGCAGCAGAGATCGAGTCATACTCTCAGCTCCCCTGGCTTTCTCTGCTCAGACACTAAAGACTGGCCTGCAACCATTCTTTCCATGGTGCTGGGCTGGAGCCCAAAGTCGGCTTTATCTGAGAGGGGAATCAGAAAAGCTGAGGGAGGCTTGGACCATGAAAACCAGTCTGAGTCCATCCGCCTTCTGAGGATGCAGCTGTGTACAGCTGTTCAGCAAGGAGACGCTGATTGCTGACCTTTGCAGATAGGAGGAGTCCATGGTGATTTGGGCTCATTCTTATAAATACAACCTGAAGAAGCACTCCGATGGCTTCCACCATTCAAAACCATAAGGGAAGAAGCCGAGCGCCTCCCCCCGCCCCCCCCCCCCCCCCCCGCCCAAGGGGAATGCCTGCTGTGGAGCTGAGTGCACGACAATCCATATCTTCACACGCCACATGCACACACATGGGCAGGTGTCTCTGTTTTAGTGTGTGGTGTACATGTGTGGTTTGGTTGTTGTGGTTACATGTGTGAACCTTGCGCTGTACAAGTATGTTCTGCGTACCGCTCAGTGTAACCACCCATGATGAGAGATGTGTATATCTCTCGAGTGATTTCTGCGTGGCTAGTTGATAGAAGATAGAAAAAATGCAAATCGCTTAAAGACATAAGGTTTTTCTTTAAAACTCTCACCATGCAGGGAAAAAAATAATAATTCTCTACTCTCTTCTCTATTATTTTCAAAGTCCAAGGGGTTAAAGATTGTCCCAAGATGCACAGATTTACCCACTAGTAATCAATACCTAGTTAATGTGAGGATCTAAATCCCCCCAGGGAACCAGCATTTCGATAAGGGCCAGGAAAGGTGTTCCAGAGTGTGTGTGTGTGTGTGTGTGCGCGCGCGCGCGCGCGTGCATAAACAGGATGGGGGTTGGGCAGGGGATGGGAGGGGCCTTTTGGTTGCTTATTAGAGCAGAAGGTGTCCCCTCCCTTCCCAGTGTCTTATGCATGAACATAATACAGGAAGAATCTTGCCTTGGGCCTGTCAGTCCTGAGCAGCTGAAGGCAAATGGAGAGACAAAATGCCACCTCTACAGAACACTGGGGCGCTCAGAACAGAAATGCCTAAAACAAGAAAAGAGGCACCGATCCCTGATTTTAGTGGACCAAACCTGGGGGGCCGAAGGAGGAGGAGGAGGAGAAGGTAGGAGGGGAGAAAGGTGGAGAGGTGGCAGTGGGAAGAGGGAGGGGGGAGAACGAGGAGGAGGGGGAGGAGGAGGAGGAGGAAGAGGGAGGAGGAAGAGGAAGAGGGAGAAGGGCAGGGGGAAGGGGGAGGGGAGGAGGAGGAGGGGTATGAGTAGTGAGGAGGAGCGTGGGAGCGGGAATGGGGACGAGTGGTGAGCGGGGGAGGGGGAGGAGGAGGAGGAGAAAGAGGGAGAGGGTCAGGGGGCAGGGGAAGAGGAGGGGGAGGGGGAGGAGGAGGAAGAGGAGGAGGAGGAGGAGGAGGAGGAGGAAGAGGAGAAGGAGGAGGAGGAGGAAGAGGAGGAGGAGGAGGAGAATGAGGGAGAGGGTCAGGGGAAAGGGGGAAGGGGAGGGGGAGGAAGAGGAAAGAGAGGGGAATGTTTTGTTTTGTTTTAAGGACTCAAGATCAGAGAAAGTTAGAGCCTTGGCAGAACACTAGGGTCACTCTATCCCCATGATGTCCCCTAGTCCTTGCTCTCTGTGTCATTCAGAGGTTGAAGTTGGGAGCATGATTCACCTGGGCTACAGCTGATGAATCCCAGAGTGTAGAGAAGGCAACCAGAAATCAAATCCAGTTCTGTTGGAAGGTTCAAGGGATGAAAAACAAAAACTGCCCAGTGGGATAAAATGTCAGATATAAAGAATGAGAGTGAAAGAGAGCAGGCAGAGATAGGAAGACAGAGGGCAAAACAAGAGGAGAAACACAGAGACAGAGCCAGGCAGAGACAGAGAGGAGGGGGTGAAAGCCAAATAGACACAGGGACAGACAGAGACACAAAGATGGAGGTAGCCAGAGGCAGAAAAGGAGGAGAGAGAGAGAGAGAGAGAGAGAGAGAGAGAGAGAGAGAGAGAGAGAGAGAGAGAGAGAGAGAGAGAGATGGAGGGAGAGAGAAAAAGAGAGAAAAGTCAGAGTCAGGCATGCAGTCAGACAGATACACAGACAGGGAGAGGGAGACACAGGCTACATAAAGAGAAAGTTTTACTTAAAACTGGGGTTTTGCTTCGGAAAGGTCAGAGGCAGGAAGGAGGGCGCTTTCTTGCCAGCGTGACAGATACAGAGCCTCCCTCTCAACAATCTCTACCCTGATCAATACTGCGCGATCGCCTCATAAAATAGTCCAAGGTTGGGAGTTGGGAGGGAGAGTTAAGTTGCAGAGGTTTTTAGAAACAGAGGAGACCATGGAAATCATCAAGTCCCATCCCTTCTTTGTATAGATAGCTCAAGAGAGGCCCTGAGAGACGAGTCGACTACTGGAAGGTCTCACCGGCAGAGGGGGACTTTTGAACTTTGACATTTTGCTCTGTCCACTATACCAGCCTCAGGAAAAGATTTTCCCTGACATCTCTGGCAGCCTAAATGCTAAAAGCTCCCTGGGATGGGGTACAAAGGAGCCTTTGGTCCAAATCTAACCCATACCCAGACCTGGCACTGAAGGGCAGCATTAGGTTACTAGCTACCAGAGCACAAAGGACAGAATCCTTCCCATTTTCTGTTAGTGACCACTGATCTCCAATGGAAAGGGACCTCAGAGGTCAGCTAGTCAAATCTTCTCATTTTTCAGATAAGGAAACTGAGGTCCACGGAGGTCCAATAGTTGTAGGTGTCAGAGGTGGGATTTGAACCCAGATCCTTTGCCTCCAAAGCCAGGACTCTTTCTACTGTACCACGCATGGGGCTTCATGCAGAGGTCATGGGACGTGCCTTGGTGCAATCTATAAGTATAGGCTCTTCTCTCTAGAATGAGACTTAAAGAGAATTGATATAGTGGAAAGCGCATTGGATTTGGAGTCAGAAGACCCACCTCATCACTTAGTACCTGTGTGATCCTAGGCAAGACACTTCATCTCTCTGGGCCTGTTTCCTTATTGGAAAAATGAGGGAACTAAACCAGATCATTGCTGAGATCCCATCCACATCTAACTTGTTCTGGTTCTGTATTCCTGTAACCAAGCACTTCCCCTCTACCAGGGGAAGGTCAATCCATGGGCCATGGGCCAGTTGGCCAAGGTCCTAGCCCCCATTTGGGAAGGAAGCCCAGCCCTTTGTCTCCCTTAGGACCCAGGGAGGAGTCAAAGCTTCTTTGTGGGCTCTCCTCACGATCCCAGGGAAAGGTCCAGAGACTTGGGGGGTGGGGTGGGGGTGGCTGACACTTTCAAAGAATGGAGGATGCTGTTAACTTGTCAGTCCAATTATGGTAATGTGCTTTGGTAATTAGCCCTCCGAGGGAGCAAGGGATGCACGCGAGTGGAGTAATTGCAGGTTCACTTTGCTGTGCATGCTTTATCCTGCTTTGGTGACTGATTATTAGCATTTAGCAAGTGGATATTATCATCTTCCAAGCAGGTGCAGCCAGGCTCCGGAGCTGGGGCTGGGGCCACGGCCAGCTAAAGGTCGTCTTTCTGCTTGGGCATAATTAGTTTGTCTTTCATGGAATTGAAACGCGATCTGTGCATTTTTCTTTCTTTCTTTTTCGAGACAAACAAACAAACTGAAGGAAGATGGGGGTGGGGTGGAGAAAAAAACCATTTACCCTATGGCTCTTTGTTGTAAACTTTCCTTTAAAAGTGACATAATTGACGGCAGGAGTATGGGGGTATTGAGAGGAGTCAGTCAAGCCTCTGGCTTCAAGATCTGTGCTCCTCGATTAGCCAGAAGAATCAGAAATAGAGAACCCAGCCCCCAGTTCCCTCTCAGCAGGGAACCCGGAGTGGTCTGTGGAAGAGGAGATAAGGTGAGCTCCACCTGTAACCGGAAAAAAAAAAAAACATCCTGTTTCCTTAGCAGTTATCCATCTGGTATCAATTCGGGAAATGGCAGATTTGTGAGGAGTGATGATTGACGTTTGAAAACTGGAAAGAGAAAAAGCCGGTTGCTATTGCAATAGGAGGGGGAAGTTATCTCCTGCCACCGCCACCCTCTTCCTAATCTAGTCCTCTGCACAACTGCCAAATACAGATTGCCTAAAGCATAGGTCCACGACTGATGTGAGGCGACCGACTGATCTAGCCGACGGAATGATGCACCTGCAGTCAGTAAAACCTGAGTTCAAATCCTGCCTTGGACACTTTGGAGGGGTGTGACCCTAGACCGAGGCTTCTTAACCACTCTCAGCCTCAATTTCATCATCTGTAAAATGGGAATGATAACAACAGCACCTGCTTCACAGGATCATTGTGGCGTTCTAATGAGATATTTGGGGAAAGTGCTTGACACACCTTAAAGTACTATGTAGGGGCAGCTAGATGGCGCAGTGGATAGAGCACCGGCCCTGGATTCAGGAGTACCTGAGTTCAAATCGGACATCAGGTACTTGACACTTAACTAGCTGTGTGATCCTGGGCAAGTCACTTAACCCCAATTGCCTCACTAAAAAAAAAGAAAGAAAAGAAAAGAAAGAAAAGTACTATGTAAATGTTAGCTCTTATTATTTATTACCTAACCCTTTTTCTCAAGAAGTTCCAAGAAGTTCTCTTGTTTCTAAAATAAAAATACAATGGGGCAGCTAGGTGGTGCAGTGGATGAAGCACCAGTCCTGGATTCAGGAGGACCTGAGTTCAAATCCAGCCTCAGACACTTGACACTTAACTAGCTGTGTGACTCTGTGCAAGTCACTTAACTCTCATTGCCCTGCCAAAACCAAAAAAAAAAAACAACCATCCCCCTAAAATAAAAGTACAACTGCCTCCATTTTACACTTGCAACTCTTCATAATCTGGCTCCTGCCCATCTTTCCAGGCTTATTCATTGTATGTTATTATTTCAGGCATTTTACTTTCCAGACAAATTGGGCTACTTGCTGTTCTCTGTGTCTGGTGATTCATCCATCTCCCACCTCCATACATTTGTACAGACTGGCAAGCATTACCTCCTGACCTTCAGCTCTGAAAATTCCCTAGCTTCCTTTCAGGCTCAGCTCAGACCTATCCAAAGGCCTATCCAAAATCTGCACTTGCTTCACACCTTCACCATCTGAGATCACTTCGTATATACAGGGGTGTACTATTAAATGTTTAACAGTTGACTCACCAAAAAAAAATGTCCTCTTACCACACTTTTAAGTTTGCTTTATGAACATTTTTCTCTATCATTTTCTTAAATCTAGACAATTAAAAAATAAATCAAACTCTGATGTGTAGTATTTACCTTTCTCTGACACATAAATGTGCACATTGAAAACATATCAATCAGCTCTCCAGCTGTTTGGAACTGGATCCAGCATACTAAGGCATTTATTTTGCCTTTATTTACTTGAGTATTTTTGCTTTCCTCCAATAGAATGTAAACTCTTTGAAGACTTTTACTCATTTTTTCAGTTACTAGGTGGCACAGTGACTAGAGTGTTAGGCCTGTAATCAGGAACAAGATCTTGTGTTCAAATTTGGCCTCAGACGCTTACTAGCTCTGTGACCCTGGGCAAGTCATTTAACCTCTATTTGCCTTAGTTTCCTCAACTGTAACTCAACCTCCCAGGGTTGTGGTGAAGAAAAAATGAGATAATGTTTATAAAGATCTTAGCTCATAGTGTCTGGCACATAGTAGGCACTACATAAGTGATAACTAGCGTAGCTAGTCATAGTCGTCATCGTCATAGTTGTTATTGTTATTGTTATTGTTGTATCACAGTACCTGGCACATAGTAGGTGCTTAGTTAATGTTAATTGAATGAAAGAATAAAAGAGAGAGAGGGAAAGAGAGAGAAAGAAAAGAGAGAGACCAAGAGAAAGGGAATGGATAAGGAGAGGAGAAAGATGGAGAAGGGACAGATAAAGAAGAACAGGAGGAGTAGCAACAGCTAAATTCAGCTTAGAAAAGACTGAAAGGGCCCAAATGAACTTTGCTTAGCACAGAACTCAAAGTCTAGGAATTCTCATGTGCAACAGCAGAGCTGTCTGATATGTGTTTCCTAACCAGAGACTTTGATTGAAGGGTCATCCCATGGGAATGTTACTTGGTGGAAGTTGGCCTGAGATTTAAAATAGCAAATTGTGTAGGTGGAGAGATACAAGAAGAGTTGACCCCATCTAAAACGTTCCTTCCTCCACAAAGCTTTCTCCTGTAACTCCAACCCACATTGATGTCTTTTGTGTGTATCATTTATTTGGGGGTGGGTTTGGGGGTGTGGAGTGTACACTTTGGCCCTTGATTATGTTCTGAATTGTATGGGGGTCTTTATTTCATGTATGCATAACACATAATAACCCATGGAGATCATATGATTGGAGGGGAGCTCCAGCTTCAGATTCCCCATGGAGGTATTATGATAAAAATTATTGGGGCCAAGGGGTTTAAGGACAAAGAGGGGTCTCTTAGGAGAGGTGCTCCACCACATGAGATTGATCAAGGGGAGGTTGGCTCAGAATATTCCTACCATAAGGCTTATCCTTCTTGGGATTTTGTTTGCCTCAAGGGATTACCTATATTAGGTCTGGGGGGGGTGTCTATAAATTATAATACATGCTTATATGCCTATTTATGTGAAACTTGTACACCTAGGTGTATGACAATAGTACATCTCTCTTTCTTGTGGGAAATACAAACAGGATTAGTGTGCCTCAGCTCACACTGAAGGAGGAATGTCTCCCATCTCTTTGAAGGGTTCAGAATCTCTCCCAAAATCTATATCTGAGCTTGCATTAAATATGCAACAAGGGTGCAGGTAGATTCTCTCTCTCTCTCTCTCTCTCTCTCTCTCTCTCTCTCTCTCTCTCTCTCTCTCTCTCTCTTCCTCCCTCTCTCACTCCTTCTCTCTCTCTCCCTCTCTCCCCCTCTCCCTCTCATTTTTCAAGACACATAAACAAACGCAGTCTGAAAAGTCTTAGTCAGAAACTAAATAATAATAGCATTTATATAACATTTTAAAGTCTGCTAAGTGCTTTACAGGAAATGTAAACATTATGAGTGAACTCTGGCCACATTGGGCTAGCAGGTAAGAGAGCCAGACCTCAGCTTCTCTTCACATATCCCTCTCCCCTAAACAGACAGAAATCAGGGTGGGGTTGGTAGGAAGGGTCCCATGAGTTTTGTGCACCACCATCCTGCAGCCACAGCCAGCCAGAGTCCCAGAGGAAGGAGAACTCAGAAGCTTTCATCCTGAGATCAGATACATGGGTTCAGCTACCCTTCCTGGTAGGCAAAAGACAGTCCCTGCCCTCAAGGAGCTCATAATCGAATGGTGTGTGTGGGGGGGGCACAACATGCAAATAAATAAGAACAAAATGCTATAGACAGGACAAATAAGAAATAATAGACAGAGAGAAGACACTAGAATTAAGAAACCCAATTCCACTATGGATCAGCATAAAAAAAACCTTGAGATTTGCTCTGATTTGTCTACATGGGCATTCATTAGACAACCTGATAGCCCTCTCATCATATTGGTAACAGACTTAGTGAGAACCTAATGGGTTTTTACCCTGTTGTAACTCAGAATTCCAGAACTCAAGTGGTCCAGCAGCCTCAGCCTCCCTGGCAGCAGGGAATGTGTTACTATGCCCAGCTGAACTGAATTGAATTGATCGAAGAGAAAAAAAGTTTCTCCTCATTTCATAGTTTGATTGTCAAAGGAAGAACTCATCTCCTCACCTTTCTTAATTAAAGGAGAGGATGTTCTCATGGTAGTCTCTACTGGAGATGGGAGCTTAGATGATGTGACATTTGAAGCATCCTGTGAAATTTGCCACCAAAGAGCTGAATGTAGATACTATTGTACAAAATTTGAGGCGAAGATGGTGCTAAGAGGCAAGGTAGAAAAAGGCAGGTAGGCAGGAAGGACCTAGAGGATGTGGAGAGAGTAAGAGGGTAACAAACTGGGAAGGGACAGTTGGTCTTGATGGCAACTAGCACCACGGAAGTCAACTGAGGCCAGAAAATCTTGTTATGTGGCTTTGCTGCAGCCTACATATTGATGGGGCCAAATGAATTCCCTACTCAGCAATCTGACCTCCTTCTTACTGTGAAATGATCTCATTTCAAGACTAACCACGAGAGGTTTGGCTGGGCAGCCGGCATACTGTGTGCATGGCATTTGCAAATCTTCATGCAACCTGCAAATTTGTTTTTATCTGCATGTTGTTTTTTCTCCCAAGATGGTAAATAATTACTCTCCAGAAAAATCTTTGGGAAACTGTTCCTATCCTGGAGGTGAGAAGAATGCTAACCACCCTAGTCACCCACACAACCATCATCTGCAGCTCTTTGGGAATGGTAAGGGTTTAGGTTGCTTTTAATTTTAGATCGGAAGCAATCTGATTTGGGGCCAAGGTCTTTTTTCACTGTCCTTCAAAATGTATTAAGCTGTGGTGTTTTTCCACCTCCGGCTTGCTCTGTTTCAGCTCCCAAGCACCAAAAACTAAAGCCGCACCAAGCAAATACCCGACCTACAGCAAGGATGCAGAGTCTGATTTTGATCTCTGCAGATATCAGGCTGCAAAGCACAGCTTTCACCTCCCAGAGAAATAGGTCAGCTGCCTCACCCCAAATCTCCAGAGGAAATGGGGGGCTCCTTTGCCAGGGGAGGGGCAGCCTGGAAAATCCCCTAATACCAGACCACTAGTCAGAATCTCCAGGGGCTTTTCTTATTTTGGACCCCTTCCTACTAAAAGGGCAGGTAGCCTCAGAGTCTATCCTTTGTCTACATTGGGCCAAAGAATGCACAAGCCTCCTCCCTCTGAGCAACACTGAGATAGGACAAGATGATTAACTGGGCAGATTAGAACCAAACAACAGGCATGGTATGGAGGCAAAACCCCAAACTAGCCCCTGGCTTCAGTCCCATGGCAAGGAGGGAAAAGGCTGGTTCCTGGTCTATTGGGTAGTTAACACTTTTCCCTTGGTTGCTCTGTTTGCAGCTTGAAAATGAATCCAGAATGGCAGATGTCTACATCTATGTTGTGAATAAGGTACTAGGTACCCCACCCCAGAAAGCAGGACATTGAGGATTCCTAATTTTTCTATCTTATTATAGTTATCAGACTGTCATCTTCTAAGTCATAATTACAACTCATCATCATTCTTCCCTCTGTACTCTAACTAGCTCTACCTCCAACCAAATACATCTTATAAAAATATAAATATAGCAAATCACTCAGCAAGCTATTGGAGAGTCGAGTCCTCTGAGTTCTATCAATTCTTTCTTCAGGATTTTGCCTCTATTCTTTCTTTTTTATTCCCAGAGGGCTAGATTTGGAGTCAGGAGACCTAAACTAGGGTCAATCTAACATTCTACTTGACTTCCCCAAGTCTCAGTCTCCTTATCTGTATCAGTATCTTATCTGTTCCTCACCAAGTGGTTACAAAAAAAAAGCAAAGAAAATGTTCTGCCAGTCTTAAAGTGCTATACGCATGTGAGCTGTTGTTTTTAGAATTCCCTTCCCCTAGATAAAACTCTTCTTGGTAAGAGGGGATGCCCAAAACTTGGATCAAAGATCTATTGAAGTTCCTGATGTTGCTTCAGCTACTTCTACCTCCATAACCACTTATCAGACTTGGAGGAGGAGGGGGATCAGCAATGGAGGAAAGTCAAACCAGCAGGGAAAGGAGAGACATGAGGATGCCTTTCTCCCTGTAGGCAACTCAGATCCTGGACACCTGTGAGACTCTCAGAAAGCCCAGGCCCCAAGGAGGCTGGGAAAACAACAAAACATTTCTGTCTCCTTCTTCTCTCAACTGTGACCTTTCTCTGGAGCCTTTGACAAGGTTGCTGGTGAACCAGCAGCTTCATTATGCAGCCAGACAGGTTGGAAATGTGTTAACCAGAACAGTAGCAACTGAAGCAGCTGATTGAAATGGGCCGTTTGCTCCCAGGGCTCAATTCTCCCAAGCGTCACTGCATCACCTGCTCCCTGCACTGCTGACAAGGAAACCCAGCCTTGGCGGAGACCAGCTTCTTCCAGAAGGCACTGTTGAATGGTGCTGTCATTGAAGCGCTCATAGCCACATTTGCCAAATCAAAAATAATGATGCACAAAGGATATTCCTTTCTGCAAAGCCTTATTAAAAGTGCCCTCTGGATCTCCAAATCCAAGAAAAAAAAAAGAAAGAAAGAACTGTGGAGTATAGAAGCTGATTGAACCATATTATTTCTTTTGTTTTGGGTGCTGTTGTTTTTTTTTTCTATTTTGAGGTTTTGCATCACTGCTCTGATTCTTTCTCTTGTAACAGGATTAATGCAGAAATAGGATTAATGTTATTATGTGTATATATATGTGTGTGTATATATATCTATCTATATGTATATGTATAGAGATATATAGATATAACCTATATCAGATTACCTGCTGTCTAGGGGAGGGGGGGAGGGAGGGGGAGGGAGGGAGAAAAATCTGAAATTGTAAAGCATGTATAAACAAAAGTTGAGAACTATCTTTACATGTAACGGAAAAAATAAAATATCTCATTAAAAGTGCCCTCTGTACTAACACCTTTCCTCTTCCAGTCCCCCACCCCTATCCCCAAATGGCCAGTGTTTGCTGTTGCTAGAATCCAAAGTGTTAGCTCAAAGTCTAAGGGTGGTGATTTGGATTGGACTGCTGAGGACAAGGGAAGCTATTTCCCTCTGTGTATTTGATCCCTTTGGGGTTTAGGGTCAAAGCAGCTCTGACGTCTTTGGAGATACTTCACCAGACAGTGTTCCGGAGAGGTCAGATAAAATCCAAACCAGATGAAATCTTTGTTCCAACTCTTAATATAGCCCTGCAAACTGTTCTTGGAGGGACGCATGAGTTGGAGGGAGAGGGATGTGATAATCTTCCTTTTGGAAGATACAAATACATGACATGGTCCCTGTGAGAATAGTGTCAAGAGTATGAAAGCTCAGAATGAGCTGAATCTGGCAACCAGTACTGAAGGCAACCTGAAGGAGATGGTTTTGTTTGTTTTGTTTTTGTAAAAGCTACAATGGGGAATAAAGGCAGCATGACACAATAGACAGGGATCTGACCTTGGAGCCATGAAGATCTGGGTTCAAGTTCTAACTCTAACATATCATGCTTGTGTAACCCTGAGCACATCACTTAATTGCGTGGTGCTTAAACCACTTGACCTCTCTCCCAAACTATCAATTGCTGAGAAGTTATTAACTTGCGTTAGTAGAAGTTTCCTTTTCTGGCAATTCCCTATACCAGCAGTTTTCAAAGTGTGATCCATGGACCTCTGGGGATCACCAGGGTCAAACTATTTTTATCATAATACTGAGAGGTCATTTTCATAGTAAAATATTCCCTTTTCCAACTACATATCTGAGTGAAGTGAGATTTTCTTCATATTCTTTAATGAGTCAATAAACTGAAATATTTCACAAGACTGTATGCAGAAGCAAATGTAAGAATTCGGCTATCTTCAATTAAGCCAGACATGAAAGAGATTTACAAAAATGTGTAAAAGAAATGCCACTCTTTTCACTATTTTTTTTTGTTTTGGAAAATAGAGTTGTTTGTCATAAAAATATGTCATGTTGACATAGCGGGTTCATTATTGCTATTTTAAATGAATTAATAAGTAAATGTTTTATAAATTTATCAGTTTTAATTTCTAATGTGATAAATATAGATAGACATAGGCCACATTAAAAATGAAAAGCTCTGTGGGATCCTCAATAATTTTAAAAAATATGAAATGATCCCAAAACCAAAAAGTGTGAGAACCACTTCCATATACCAATGAACTCACAGGCCCAGTTCCTGTCTCTATTCCATATTGGGGAAAGAAGAAGATAAATGAAATGGGATCAAACCACTGGTAGAGGAAAGAGAAAATCATTACAGAAAGCAGAGAGAAAGCAAAACTAACCAACTTTAATTCTTTGTTGTTGTTATTTTGTTTTGTTTTTTCCAAGGAGAATGATCTTGGGCTTTGAAATGACAGAACAAAATTTATTTAATAGGGAGTCAAAGACATGACAAGGAGAGTATAAGAGCATGTTCAGCTCTCATTTTTAAGTGTAAGTCAACAGGACCCAGGGAAGCTCCTTTCCAGGGTGCTGAAAGATCTACTGGCTGTGATAGTAGAGGTTCTATCCCTGGTCTTTGCACAGGGAACATATTCTTTAAATATGAAAAGCATAAAAGTTCCTGTATAACTGAAGAAGGACACCATTTTCAATTTCCAACTGTCTCAAATATCTGAATGTCTCAAATTCTAATTTTTTCAATTTCTAAAATTTCTGTCTGTAAACAATAGACCAATGCGCTTGACTTTGATCCCTGGCCAAAGTATTATATTTTTTTTGGTGAGGCAATTGGGGTTAAGTGACTTGCCCAAGGTCACACAGCTAGTTAAGTGTCAAGTGTCTGAGGCCGGATTTGAACTCAGGTCCTCCTAAATCCAGGGCCGGTGCTTTATCCATTGTGCCACCTAGCTGCCCCTGGCCAAAGTATTATTAAAGAGATAGTGAATTTCTAGAAAAGAATATGGTGATTCAAAAGAGCCATCATGCTTCATTGAGAATAAGTCATGCTAAACTTACATCATTTATCATTTTTTTCAACTGATGAGCATTTATTTTCTTTCCTTCCCAAATCCCTGCACCCTACTGTAAAAAAAGAAAGAAAGAAAGAAAAAGAAAGCCCTTGTAATAAATATGCATAGTCAGGGCAGCTAGGTGGACCTGAGTTCAAATCCAGCCTCAGACACTTGACACTTACTAGCTGCGTGACCCTGGGCAAGTCCCTTAACCCTCATTGCCCCACAAAAAAAGGAAAAAAATATGCATAGTCAAGGCAAACAATTTCCCATATTGGCCATGTTTAAAAATGTATGTCTCATCCTGCATATTTACACCATCATTTCTCTGCCAGTGGTTAGGCTGGAGCTGCCATCAAAAGGTCCTGAGTTCAGGGGGCAGCTAGGTAGCACAGTGGATAAAGCACTGGCCCTGGATTCAGGAGTACCTGAGTTCAAGTCCGGCCTCAGACACTTGACACTTACTAGCTGTGTGACCCTGGGCAAGTCACTTAACCCCCCCCCCAAAAAGGTCCTGAGTTCAAATCTAGCCTCAGTCTAAGGACAGACTTGAACTCAGGTCTTCCTGACTCCAGTCCCAGTGCTCTAACTACTATACCATCTTATTAGTTATTATTCTTCATCTTCATCTTGATTTGTCTGGAAGGGGAATTACTAAAGTAATCTAGCGTCATCAAGGGAATGTTATGTACTATATGCATTTTACTTTGATTATAGAAAAGCATTTAACAAAGTCTCTCATGCTATATTTCCAAACAAGGAGATGTTTTCTAGAACAATGTAAAATGACTGAATAGCCAGATAAAAAGATTATAATTAAAGTCTCTGTGCCAACTTGGAAGGTTGGCTCAGGAGTAGGGCCCCAGAGATCTTTCCTTAGTTCTTTGCTATGCAGTATTTTGTCAATGACTTGGATAAAAGGCATAGATGAGATGTTTATCACATTTGCAGATGACCAAAGCTGGGAAAATTACCCAAATGCATGAACAACAAAGTCAGGATCCAAATAGATTTTGACAGGGCAGAACAATAAGCCCTTTCTAACATGATGAAATTCAATAGGGATAAATATGAATCTCTATCCTTGGGTTCCCCATGTTCAGTGTTAAAGGTTTCTCACTAAAAATTTCTCTTGGGCTCATGCCCCCTTGCCCTGGGATTTCCCTTTGGAACATTCAAATTGAGCACCACTCCTTATGCAAGTACATGGGCCAAGAAAACAACAAATATAGACCAAGTTTTATTTCATCTGAGAGAAGACTCCCACCTGAGCCCATAAGAAGTGAAAGCTGCTGCCTTTTGAACCATGAATCTCCCAGGAAAGTCAACAATTCTCCACTTTTATGGCTCAGCCCTGGAGTTGAGGCCCAAGAGGAAAACTGAGGGTTGTTAAAGAGTGAAGCTGCTTAGTGAATCTCACCTCCCTCAGGGCCCTCTATAGTCCTCCAGACTTACAGTGCTTCCCTAGGATTGAGTATCATAATCACCACCACCCTCAATAGTAAAGCATTCAGGATCACTAAAGAGTTGACCCATTTACCCAAATCTCATGTAACTCACAAGAATAGTGAAAGACAAGATCCAAACTGGCTCCTCCATATATTGACTCTGTCCCTTTCTTTTCTTCTCTGGCTTCCCTTTGGTCCAAGAACTCCTCTGTCATTCCATCCACCTTTGCCTGGAAATTTCTCTTAGCTTGGTCATTGCTTACATTTCCCACCATCCCTGGCACTGCATGTTTCCCTGGTACACATGGTTACACAGAGATCTCATGGTTTTTAGGTTTCCCTTTAGAAAATAAAATCTATTTTACATCTGCCTGCCTTCTCACCGTCCAGCCTCCCACCTCTGGTCCTTTTCTCCTTAGCCAAGCTCTTTTAAAGGCCAAGTCCAAATGTATAATCCACATGTATGAACATGTGAATCAACCTTCTCCAACGAATCAAGTAACCAAGAAACATTTATTAAGTGCCTACTATGTGCAAGCACTGGGGATACAAAAAGAGGCAAAAAACAGTCCCTGACTGGAACTTGCAATGCAATGGGGAAGGCAACATGCAAACAAATATATGGAAACAAGCTATATAATCAGAATCTAAATAGATTTTGACAAGCCAGAACAATAAGACATATCTGATATGATGAAATTCAATAGTGTTAAAGGTAAAGTCTTTCTCTTGGCTTCAACAAATCAATTTCACAAGGAGAGGAAGAATCCAGACCATCAGGGGCTGCTGGCACAAAGCTCAAATAGACAGGGGTACATGGAATCTAGAGATTAATATAACTGAGCCCACAATATGCAGGTTCCATGGAAAGAACTGATTTGACCCATGTTCCATGACTTTCAATACATAGTTCCTCCCGTCACTCAACACTATCTCTCTCAAGAATTAATGTTTCTGGGAGGTAGCCCTTCAAATAAAGATATAGAGAAAGGATATGTTGCAAATCTTCACAGTCACATGAGTAGTTGTGCTATATGAAAGTGGGAATGAGGTTTTTGTCTTCCAAAAGTTCAACCTTGTATGACTTTCAGAAAGAGAATAAAGAATGTTTATGACCAAAGCCCATGAATGCAAGGTTAGGCTCTAGATTATCCTAAAAGGGGAAAAGAATAGAGAAAGAGATAAAATTACATGAACATTTTTTTGAAAAGGGGTACTGCAAATGAATTATCCAAAGTAAGAGATTGAAAGAGTGATAGGGTAGCAGGGTAGTGATGGTTCTATGCCTGATATAGTCTGGGAAAGGAAAGTGTGTGTGTGTGTGTGTGTGTGTGTGTGTGTGTGTGTGTGTGTGTGTGTGTGTGTGAAAGAGAGAGACAGAGACAGAGAGACACAGAGAAAGACAGAGAGACAAAGAGAGACAGATACACAGAAAGACAGACATAAAGAGCCAGAAAGATTGTGTTTTCTAAAAACACAAAAGGAGACAAGGGTGAAAGTAGAGGGCAGATTGAAGGAAACAGTCGCGAAATATAATGGACTAACCCTAACAACATTCCAAGTACCAGAGAATAAATGTTGTTGGGCTTGTGTCGGGGGTGGGGGGTGGAATGGGATTCAGACCAGATTACACAATGGGAAGGAACTTGAAAGGGGAAAGGGAAGGAAGAAGATAGAAGGAAATGTGTCATATACTCTAATCAAGTCAAAGGCTAAAATGAAAGTCTCAGGGAGAGTACCTCAGGACAATGGGTAAGGAGGTAAATAGAAGGTTTGAAGGGTTTAAAATAAGGAAAGAAAGGGGAAAGTCATGTTTTATGGTGGAAAGGAGTGCCACTGATAAATGCTCCCATGAGAAAAGAGAGATATTCTATAAAGGTAGATGGAGTCCTTACAAGGAGTATAATTTGTAGGGATTTGATGCTTGGAGCAGCTTCTCATCCTGACTCAGAAAAAGGGGAATCAGAGTTTCTGAGGGGGGTGCAGGGACTGACACCGAGAAGCATGCAAGGGCATGGATCCAGAGGGACTATTTCAAGACAAATAGGGCAGGGGAGATGACCAAAGGTAGCTAAAGATTAATACTGAACTGTATAATCAGGGACATTAAAAAAACCTAACAGAGGGGAATATATTCTATTTCTAAGACTTAGACATAACAGAAAAAAGAGGGGCAGTAGGGAAAGATCTACAAGGCAATAACAAAGTATTTAGAAGAGGGAACTCAAAATAACTACCTAAAAAGTGGTAATTCCATGAGGAATATAGATACTGAAGGACTAAATAAGTATAAGACCCATGAATCAAAGAACAAAAGTTTAGAATAGACAAAAAGGGAAGCTAAATAATGAAATGAGGGAAAGATCTTCTTAGAAAAAAGTACAAAATATATTTAAAATGAAAAGGGTGACTATATCACTAACAAAGATGAAATTTAAATAATTATATGGAGTTCTTTAGCCCAATTATATGCAAATAAATTTAACAATTTAAGTGAAATAGAACAATATTTACAAAAATATAAACTGTCTAGATTAGCAGAAGAGGAAATAGAATAACTAAACAGGCCTGTTTTAGAAAAAAAAGAAATTGAATAGACCATAAATGCACTTCCTAAGAAAAAAGCCCCAGGACCAGATGCATTTACAAGTGAATTTTATCAAGCATTTAAAGATCAACAAATTCTGATATTTAATAAATTATTTGGAATAATAAACAAAGAAGGAATCCTACCAAACTCCTTTTATGTAGAAAATATAATACTGATACCTAAACCAGGAAGAGTAGAAACAGAGAAAGAAAATTATAGACCAATTTCATTAATGAATATGGATGAAAAATCCTAAATAAAATAGTAAGAGATTACAACAATATATTACAAAGAATACACATTATGACCAAGCAGGATATATACTAGGAGTGCAGGGATGGTTTAATATAACAAAAAGTATTAACATGATGATCATATCAATAGTAAAAGTTTTTAAAAATCATATTATTATATCAATAAATGCAGAAAAGGATTTTGATAAAGTACAACACTTATTTCTATTAAAAAAACACTTGAAAGAATAGATATAAATGGATTTTTCCTTATATCAATAAATGGTATTTACCTAAAAACATCAGCAAGAATTATTTGTAATGGAGATAAACTAGAAGTTTTCCCAGTAAGATCAGGTGTGAAATAAGGAGACCCACTGTCACCAATATTATTCAATATTGTATTGGAAATCCTAGCAATAGTAATAAAAAATAAAAAGAAATAGGCAGAATCAGAATAGGAAATAAGGTAATAAAACTAACTTTTTTTGCAGACAATCTGATGATATACTTGGAAAATCCCAAAGGCTCAATTAAAAAGTTAGTTGAAACAATAATTTTATCAATATATATATATACATATATATAATATATGTAAAGTAAATCATATAAATCAGCAGCATTTCTATAGATCACAAACAAAACCCTGAAAGTAAGAGACACACCAATTAAGATAATTCTAAACAGCATAAAATACTTGGGATTACACCTGCTGAAACAAACCCAGGAACTATATGAACAAAATTATTTTTTAAAAACTTTTTATACAAAGGAAATCAGAATTAAATAATTTGAGAAATATTAATTGTTCATGGGTAGGCAGAACCAAAATAATAAAAATGAAAATTTTACCTAAATTAACTTATATGTTCAATGCCCTCCTGATTAAATTACTAAAAATTATTTTACTGAATTAGAAAAAAAATAACAAAAAGTCATTTGAAAGAACAAAAAGTCAAGAATATCAAAGAAACTAATAAAAATGTAAAGGAAGGAGGTTTAGCAGTACTAGATCTTAATCTATATTATAAGGGTATAATTATCAAATTTATTTGGTACTGTCTAAGAAATAGAAAGGTGGATTAGTGGAATAGAATAGAGAAAAACAAAATACCCCCCCCCAAAAAAAGCAAATAACAACCTTGTATTTGACAAGTGTAAAGATTTAAGTTTTAGGGATAAGTTTTGGTAAAAATTGTTGAAAAAATTGGAAAGCAGTCTGGCAGAAATTGGGCATAGACCAATATCACATCATTTACCAAGATAAGATCAAAATGAAAATTTTTAAACTAATGAACAAAACAAGTTGAACAGGAGGAGAGGAAGGGGATTTTACCTTATTACTTAGCTAAGAGGGGAAGAATTAAATTACTAGATAAACAGGAGAAAGAAAAAGGTACTAATTAAGTTAAGCAAAATTCTAAACCTAGAAAAAAGAGTAATAGTGTGGGAAGAGAAGGGGACCAGGAGACTTGAGAGTAAGGGGACCTGGTGGGAATAGGTTTGCCTTGAAGTAGATTAAGGTAAAACAACCAAAGAAGCATAATAGTGTACTTTCAGAGGAAAAGAGGAAAAATCCTACTTTGGAAAAAATATTGGAGGAAATTGGAGAAAAATATAAACCCAATTTCTATAACTTTAAATGTGAATGGATTAAATAATCCCCCCAAAAAAGTGGTAGGGTACATAAGAAAATTAAATGCTTGCAACATATACATTTTAAAAGGTAAGTATATAGAATAAAAATTAGGGGGTTAGAAACATTTTACTACGTATCAGATGAAGTAAAAAACATAGGAGTTGTAATCATGCTATCAGAGAAAGCAAAAACAAATATTCAAAACATAAAAAGATAAACAACAAAACTATATTATGCTGAAATGAACCATAAACAATGAACCAATGTCAACATTAACCTTATGTGCTTCAAATGTCTTGACATTTAAATTCATAAAGGAAAAATTAACTGAATTATAAGAAGACAATGAAAGTAATACAATGGTTTCAGGAGATATCAATGACTTTCTCCCAGTATTGAATAAATCTAATAGATAAAGAAATGTGAAAATATAGTACTGAGCAAACTACCAGAGAAACTAGAGCTAAAAGACATGATATTTTCTAAATGGGATTACTAAAGAATATATGTCTTTCTTAGCATCCCATGGAACATTTACACATTCAGGAAAGTTTCAGTCTACAAAAAAAATCCCTCAGAAAACAATAGATATTTCTATATAATAATAAACAAATCTAAGAGGCAATAGTAGGAAGGTAAACCCCATTCCAGATACCCACAAAATGAATAAAGTATCTGGGAACCAATCTGCCAAAGCACACAAAATGCTTGTAGAGATTCAATTACAAAATGCTCTATAAAGAATAACTTAAATAGCTGACAATATTCAATGCTCATGACTTGGCCATGCCAGTATAATAAAAATGACAATACTACCAAAATTAATTTACATATTTAATGCGGTATCAATCAAATCATCAAAGGGACACTTTTTTGAGCCCAATCAATTTTTTTGGAAAAATGAAATATCTAGAATATCAAGTGAAATAATGAAAAGAGTTAAGGACAAAGGAGAAATAGTACTTCCAGACCTCAAACCACATTTAAAATAGTTATCAAAATTATCTGGTATTGTCTAAAAATAGAGCAGTAGATCAATGGAACAGATCAGACAAGGGAGAATCAGAAACAATGGTACTCAATAACCCAGTGTTTAGTAAACTGGAAAACAAATTACTTAGGGAAAAAAATGTCCCTGTTTGATTAAAACTACTGGGAAACTGGAAAACAGTCTGGCAGAAATTAGGCTTAGGCCAGTACTTACAATATATTCCATAATACATCTTAATTGAATATGTGACCTTGATGTTAAAGACTACTTTTTTTTTAATTATAAGAGAAGCAGGTCATATACCTCTCAGAGCTATCAGTAGGAGATGTATTTTTACATTTTTTTCATTTATTTGCATTTGTCCTTCCCTATTTTATTTTTATTTATTCTTATTAATAATAATAATAACCACTATTATTTAAAGTTTTGAGTTCCAAATTCTATCCCTCCTCCCCTCCCTTTCCTCCCCCTTCCCTGAGGCAGCAAGCAATCAGAAATAGCTTATACATATGCAATTATGCAAATCATTACCATATTAGTCATTTTGTATAAGAAAACTTGAATAAAAGAAAAAAATGAAAGAAAGTGAAAAATAGCCTGCTTCAGTCCATGTTCCATGAATATCAGTTCTTTCTTTGAAGGTAGATAGTACACTTCATCATTAGTCCTTTGAAATTGTTTTGGATCATTGCAATACTGAGAATAGTTAAGCAATTCACAGTTTTTCATTGAACAATATTGCTGTTACTGTGTACAACATTCTCCTGATTCTGTTCACTTCACTAAACATCAGTTCATGTAAGCCTTTCCAGGCCTTTCTGAAATCATCCTGCTTGTCATTTCTCATAGCACAATAATATTCCATCACCATGATAAACCATAGCTTGTTAAGCCATTCCCCAATTGATGGGCATACCTTTGATTTCCAGTTCTTATCCACTACAAAAAGAGCTGCGATAAATATTTTTGTATGAATAGGTCTTTTTCTCTTTTTTGGGATGTCTTTGAGATGTAAACCTAGTGGTGGTTATTTATTTATTTTAACATTATTTTCTTTTTAAACTTTGAGTTCCAAATTCTCTCCCTGCCTTCCAATCTCTCCCATACCCACTGAGAAGACAAGCAATATGATATCAGTTATACATGTGAAATCATACAAAACACATTTCCACATTAGCTATTTGCAAAAAAAGAAAAGATAAAGAAAGGAAGGAAATTATACATAAATTTTAACTCAGAGTTCACCAGTTTTCTCTCTGGAGATAGCACTTTTTTCTTTTTTTTTTTAGTAAGGCAATTGGGGTTAAGTGACTTGCCCAGGGTCACACAGCTAGTTAAGTATGAAGTGTCTGAGGCCAGATTTGAACTCAGGTACTCTTGATTCCAGGGCTGGTGCTCTATCCACTGCGCCATCTAGCTGCCCCTGCACTTTTTTCATCATGAGTCCTTTGCAATTGTCTTAGATCATTGTATTGATTATAGCAGCCAAGTCTTTTTACAGTAGATCATCATTACAACATTGCTGTTACTGTGCACAATGATCTCCCAGGTCTTCTCATTTTGCTTTGCATCAGTTTATATGTCTTCCCAGGTTTTCTGAAATCACCCTCCTTTTCATTTCTTTTAACATAATTGTACTCCATCACAATCATATACCACAACTTGTTCATCCATTTCCCAGTTGATGAGCATCCCCTTGATTTCTAATTCTTTGTCACCACAAAAAGAGCTGCTATAAATATTTTTGTACATATCAGTCCTTTTTTCCTTTCCTTTGATCTTTTTTAGGATACAGACCTAGTAGTGGTATTTCTGGGCCAGAGGCTATTCACAGTTGTATGGTCCTTTGTGCACAGTTCCAAATTGATTTCCAGAATGGTAGAACTAGTTTACAACTTCAGCAAGAGTGTATTAATGTACCTATCTTTCTACATTCCCTCCAGCATTTGTCATTTTTTTTGTCATGTTATTCAATCTGATAGGTTTGAGGTAATACCTCAGAGTTGTTGTAATTTTCATTTGTCTATTCAGTAGTGATTTAGAATATTTGTTGTTGTTGTTGTTTTGTTTTTTGTAGGCCAATGAGGGTTAACTGACTTGCCCAGGTCACACAGCTAGTAAGTGTCAAAGGTCGGATTTGAACTCAGGTCCTCCTGAATCCAGGGACTGTGCTTTATCCACTGCGCCACCTAGTGCTCCCAGATTTAGAGTATTTTTAATATTACTATTGATAAATTTGTTTTCTTCTTCTGAAAACTACCTGTTTGTACCTTTTGAATATTTATTAATTGACAAATGGCTCTTATTTTTAGAAACTTGACTCAGGCTATACTCGGTATATATTTGAGAAATGAGGCCTTTACCAGAGAAACTTACTGTAAATTTATTTTTATATTATTACTGCATTGTCTATGGTACCTTTTAACATAATGCAGTTTCCATGATAATCTCTTTTAATTGGTTTTTTTTTGTTTTGCTTTGTCTGAGATTGTGATTGCTACCCCTGTCTTTTTAACTTCAGCTGAAACATTAGATTCTGCTCCAGCCCTTTATTTTAACTGTGTGTGTCTTTCTGTTTCATGTGTATCTCTTCTAAACGACATGTTGGATTCTGATTTTCAGTCCATTCTGCTATCTGCTTCTATTTTATGGGTGAGCTTGTCCCATTCACATTCACAGTTATGATGTAAGATATGCATTCTTTTTTTGTGGGGCCATGAGGGTTAAGTGACATGCCCAGGGTCACATAGCTAGTGTCAAGTGTCTGAGGCCGAATTTGAACTCAGGTCCTCCTGAATCCAGAGCCAGTGCTTTAACCACTGCACTGCCCAGCTGCCCCATAGGATATGCATTCTTAAACAAACAAGAGATACAGGCAAATATAAAAGATAAAATAGGTAACTTTGATTAGATGCAATCAAAAAGCTTCTATACAAACAAAATGAATGTATCTTGGATAAGAAGAGGTTAGATGGGAAAAACATCTTTGTATCAGAATTCTCTGATGAAGGTTTAGAATCCAAGATATATAAGCATTTAACAGGTATATATGACCTAAATCTATTCCCTAACAGATAAGTGGTCAAAGGAAATGAATAAACAGTTCTCAAAAGATCAGCAAACTATTAATAACTATATGAAAGTGTTCCAAATCATTAATAATAAAAGAAATTAAAATCAAACAACCCTCAGATTTTACCTCACACTCTACAAATTGGCAAAGATGTCTAACAATGGAAATAGTCAATGTTGGAGGCATTATAGGAAAATAAGCACACTAGTGTATCGTTAGTGAAGCTGAGAGCCAGTATGAAGCAAATTGGAATTATGCTGATAAAGTGACTTGAATTCCTAAACCCTTTGTTGCAGAGATTCCATAACTAAGCTTACATTCCAAGAAGACTATTAGTAAGAAGAAAGTTCCCAGATGCACCAAAATATTTCACTCTTTTGTGATAGCAAAGAATTGGAAAGAAAGTAGATGTCCATCAATTGGAGAATGGCTAACAAATTCTTCCCATGATACATAAATATAATGTGACAGGAGTTGGGGCAGCTAGGTGGCTCAGTGGATAAAACACTGGCCCTGGATTCAGGAGGACCTGAGTTCAAATCCGGCCTCAGATACTTGACACTTACTAGCTTTGTGACCCTTGGCAAGTCACTTAACACTCATTGCCCCACAAAAAAAAAGAAAAGAAAAGAATAATGTAACAGGAGTGTCAAATTTGCAGCCCAAATCAGATTAAAATGTAATTGGGAGGGGGAGCTAGGTAGCACAGTGGAGAGAGCACCGACTCTGGATTCAGGAGGACCTGAGTTCAAATCTGGCCTCAGACATTTAACACTTACTAGCTGTGTGACCCTGAGCAAGTCACTTAACTCTCCTTGCTTCCCCCCACCAAAAAAAATTTAATTGGGAAATGCTTAACAAAATAAATAAAAATACAATGCAATGTGTATAATGTTAATTCATATTTTTATAAGTCAATATGAAGCACACAGAGATCCATTTCTATTTAAGTTTAACATCTTGATGGAATATTACTGTACTGAAAGAAATGCCAAATATAACCAATACAGAGAAGCGTGGAAAGGTCTATATGAACTGACATAGAGTAAAGCAAGCAGAGCCAAGAAAAGAATGTGCACAATGACTTAACTCCAAGGATGCAAGTAGAAAGAACAACTACAAAAAAGAATCATAAGTGAATGTTGCAAAATTAGAAGGAAAAAAACCGTCACTCAAAACAAGAGCTATGAGGAGACATTCCCACCTCAATTCTTTGCAGAGGTGGGAGGTTCACAAGTGTTGTACACTGCATGCATTTTCAGAGCTTTTTTTTTTTTTTTTTTGCAAGGCAATTAATTGGGTTTAAGTGACTTGCCCAGGGTCACACAACTGGTAAGTGTTAAATGTCTGAGGCCAGATTTGAACTCAGGTCCTCCTGAATCCAGATTTGGTGCTCTCTCCACTGCACCACCTAGCTGCCCTTTTTTTTTTCTTCGGGTCAATGAGGGTTAAGTGACTTGTCACACAGCTGGTAGAGCTTTTTGATGTATTAATCAGTTATGCTGATTTTTTCCTCTCCTTTTTCTTTGTTTTTGCCTTTAAAAAGTACTATTTGTCACAGGGAATGTCTCTCTGGGAGGAATAGAAAAAAGGACATGGTGGGGATCGTGGGGAGCAGTTAAATGGCCCTGCAGTGGATAAAGCACCAGCCCTGTATTCAGGAGGACCTGAGTTCAAATCCGGCCTCAAACACTTGACACTAGCTATGTGACCCTGGGCAAGTCACTTAACCCTCATTGCCCAGCAAAAAATAAATAAATAAATAAAAATTTAAAAGGACATTGGGGAAAATGTGGTGCTCTAATAAAAGGACATCAATAATAATTTATTTTTCAAAAGAAAAAGCATGACTTGAAAGAAGAGATAGGAGAAGAAACCCCTACCTTTGCTGAAGTGAGAGGTCCACAATTATACAATGCACTTCCTTTCAGATAGCTTTGATGTATTAATCAGTTATGTTTATATTTTCCCTTATTTTCCTTTTTTAATCTTTAAGAAAATAATAAATAAATAATAAAAATAAAATAAAATTAGAAATACCAGTTGTTATATGGATGTCTGAATTTGAGGGGAAGGGATACTGGGAGAAATTATGGTGATATAAAAAACAGTAGGTCAGATACTTACTAGCAGTGTGACCCTGAGCAAGTCACTTAACCCTGTTTGCTTCAGTTCTTCATACAAAAAAAGGAGCTGGAGAAGGAAATGGCAAACCACTCTAGTATCTTTGCCAAGAAAACCCCAAATGGAGTCACAAACAGTCAGACATGACTAAAATGACTAAACAACAACAAAAAACAAAAGACATCAATAAAAACTTATTTAAAAAAAAAACATGACTGTCAATGCCTTTATTTTCCTGACCAAGGTGGACTGGCAAGACATCTTTCCATTAAATGGAAAATTAAATTGCAACTTGCTTCTTTTTTCTAGTTTCATATATAGAAAGAATGTCAAGATTGATAGGATTCAGTTCCTCCAGGAGTAAGCCTACTTACTTATCATTGAACAAGGATACAACATTTAGAATACCAACATCTAAATTAAGGTTTATAGATGGTCTAAAAATTGTGTGGTTCTTAGTACCCTCTCACCATTTCCCACCATTTTGCCACTTTAATTGAGAAATGGAAGGATGATACACAGGAATCAAGGTCACTTAATATTTTTTATTTTTCTTTGTTTCATGGGTTGCTATGGTCAATAATTCATCACCAAATTGCCAGCTTGTAGGAGAGGCCATTGCTAGATCTGTCCTTAGAAACCAAATTCAATCTGTTGCCAATACTGTACTTGAAGAATTTATAGCATAGTAGAATTTGCCAGAGTTTACTCTCTGACAGTATACTTTTCAAGTCAAGGTCACTTACACACCAGAGTGAAACTCTAGAGCAGGACTTTGTAAAGGAATGGGGATTTTAAAAAGATAAAATTAATAAGTATAAAAATTATGAAAAATAAAACAATTTTGATAATATAGAAAGAAAAAGCTTTTGAACAAATAAAATCAACACAACTAAAATTAGAAGAAGAGATACGGATTGGTGGAAAACTGCATCCAGAATCTCTGACTAAAGTCAGAGCTATTCCTCATAAGATAAGTAGTCATAAGTAAACAACAACAAAGTTTTCAAAGGAAAAAATTTGAATTATAAGCAACCATTAAAATGGTCTAACTCTGATATATAAATATAAATTAAAACAACTGTGAACTACAACTTATTTGATATTTCATTAGTTCTGCTATCTTATCATTGTGACTTCTGCTTCAGTGATGCTGATCACAACCATTCCATATCATCAAGCATACAAAAAATTGCTAAGGAAGTTAAAAAATGAAAATTGCCCCTCTTGGATGGGATATAATAATATAGACACAAAAAAATACAGTTGGTGGGGCTATGAGTTAGAACAATAATTCTAGGAAAAGATTGGGAAATAGGTAAGAAAAATGATTTGACTGCATACATTTTTATTCAGAGATACTCAGCATCTACTCCAAAAAGGTTAATGAGTGAAAGACATGTCCTATACATCCTAGATTATATATAGCAATATTTTGTTGTCGTAGCAAAAAGCTGGAAACAAAATTTTACACTGACTTTGGAATGGTGGCTAACTTGTGGTGCAGGAACATAATAGAATGTAATTGAATCTTAAGAACAATTAGAAGGAAATCAGATTATTGTGGGGAAACTTGTAGGAAGAATTGATATTGAGAGAAGAAAACCAAATCAGCAGAACAATATACATAACAACAAAAATAATATAAACAAGGACAACACTAAAAGGCAACCAAATTTAAGTTAGCTCCAATCCAAATCAACAAACATTTATTAAGCTCTCTCAATGTACAAGGTATATTGGATAGAGAAATGACCTTGGAATTAGGGAGCCCTGAATTTAAATCTCACCTCTTATAAATATTGGCTTCCTAACCCTAAGTTTAACTTTTCAGTGCTCTGGGCAATTCTGTGTGTGTGTGTGTGTGTGTGTGTGTGTGTGTGAGTTGGGGTTAAGTGACTTGCCCAGGGTCACACAGCTAGTAAGTGTTAAGTGTCTGAGGCCGGATTTGAACTCAGCTCCTCCTGACTCCAGGGCCGGTGCTCTATCCATTGCGCCACTTAGCTGCCCCGCCCGCCCCCGGCTCTGGACAATTCTAACACTAGAAATTGTAGAGAAGATGCCAAATTGCAATGGGAGACAGAGTTTTCTCATTCAGAAGCTCCCTATCCCAATGAAATCCCAGGTCCAATTTCAATCCCCTATCTATGTGCAAGGCACTATATTTGGTACTAAGAATACAAAGACAAAAAATAAATAATTCCTGCCCCAAAGAAGCTTGCTGGTCTACTGGTGGAGAAAGGTACGAATAAAATACGTAGAAAATAAATGTGGTGGATGTGCAAAATAATCTCAAGAAGGGGGCAGTACTCACAACTGAAGGTATCAGAAAGTCTTGTACTTGAGCTGTACCTTGAAGAAAGATTGAGATTTAAATTTAAAAAAAGGGGGGGGGGGAGAGGTTGCGTTCTACAGATACAAAGGAACACCTGTACATGGAAATCAGAGATGGAGCAGCACTTAAAGGGAAACTAGCGGGCCAGTTTGATCAGATCAGAGGGTCGGTGAAGGGAATGAATAAGATATGAGACTGGAAAAGAGACATGAACCAAAATGCGGCATGTCTTAAATGCCAGTCTGAAGAGTTTGCACATTTTCGTCGAGCATCTAGGATAAGGGACCACAGAAGATCTTTGAGTAGGGGCATGCCATGGGCTTGTCTATTTTTAGGAATATTTGACAGCTCTGCAGGCATGGACTGAAGAGGGGAGAAACTGGAAGTGGGGAGACCAATGAGGACATTCCTGCAAGAATTCAGCGAAGAAAAGAACTATGGAGTCTGAATGCAGACCGAAGCATACTATTTTCACTTTTGTTGTTGCTTTTTTGTTCTTGTTCTTGTTTATTTTTCCTTTTGTTCTGATTAATGTGGAAATATGTTTAACATGATTGTAACATATAACCTATATCAAATTGCTTACTGGCTTCGGGAAGGGGAGGGAAGGGAGGGTGGGAAAAAAATTTGAAACTCAAAAAATGTCTTTGTATGTAACTGAAGGGGGCAGCTAGGTGGTGCAGTGGATAAAGCACCAGCCCTGGATTCGGGAGGACTTGAGTTCAAATCTGGCCTCAGACACTTGACACTTACTAGCTGTGTGACCCTGGGCAAGTCACTTAACCCTCATTGCCCTGCAAAAATTAAAAAAAAAATTTAAATTAAATGTAATTGAGAAAGTTTAAAATAAATAAATAATTTTAAAAAATAATTCAGGCAAGAGGTGATGACAGCATACTGTGTGAGTGGGTAGAAGGGGACAAATGTAAGACATGTGGAGATAAAAGTGTTAAGCAAAAGACAGGATGTGGTGGAGTAAAGAAGAAGGAAGAAAAAAGGATGGAGGAGGTGGTTACCAGTCTGAGTGACTTGGAAGGATGGTGGTGCCTTTGGTAAAAACAGGGAAGTTTGAAATGAGTATAACATTATGAAATTAGTATAGCATTATAATGAATTCTTCTTTGGACATATTGAGTTTAAGATGCTGATGTGACATTCAGGTAGAGACATCCCATGGGAAATTAGCAATGTGGGATGGAGTTCAGGAAAAAGATCAGGACTGGATATACAGTATAGATTTAGGATACATCTGTGTGGAGATGATAATTAAACTAATTGGAACTGAGGAAATAACTAGGGCTAAGATACAATTGCAGACTGTTACACACTTGGATATGAATATTCAATTGATATATAGCTATAAGAGACAGTTTTGCTTAACTTTTAGGAAGCTGAAAGAAGATAGTAGAGGCCTAGGGCTTTGGTGGGAAATGATTCTTGCATAAAAACAAACTATATCAATAAAACATTTAACAAAGAAAATGCAGAATTTCATATGTATACTTATTAACATTTCATTTAAAATCCAAATGCATTCAAAAGACATCTCAATATACACATACATATATGTATGTATATATTTCTATCTATGTCTATAGATCTATTGATCTATGTATAAAGATCTATCTCTATCAATATGTCTATAGATCTATCTATATGTTTATAGATGACATTGTACTGACTATATTAAGCCTAGAAACATTGCAGAGCCTCTTCAATGAGGCCCATCACCCTTTAAAAAAGATCAACTTAAGAATCCACCCAGAAAAATACAAATGAATGAAGATTCTATATTGGCCAGATTCTGGCATGCAATTGAGTTTACATATTTCGGTACATCTATCTTGGAGAGGCACAGTAGATGGACAATGAGCTGGAACCAAAATTAAATGGGAAAAGAGCAGGCTGGATTGTATTTCAGAAAGTGTATAATGCTTTCAAGGATTCCAAGATGCTCCCTGCGCAACAAAGTCCATCTTATTTTTTTAACATCAATATTGTCCCAATGATGTTATATGGCTCTGAGTCATGGTAAACCACTGTCTTAGAAGAATAAAAATTACAGGTGATCCATAGGGTAATGAAAAGATGTATGGTGGGTGTAAGTAGACTGTAGCATATTACCATCGATGGCCTGCATGTAAGAAATAGTAGAAAAAAACATTAGCTAGGGCATGAATAATCAGGAAAAGAGGTATGAGTTGGTCAAGTTGTGAGGATGAAGAATAACAGAGGGACACCATGACTGTTGCCCCAACAGCCTGGTCCTCTGCCTCCCATGCCGATATGCTTTTCTATTTTACCATGTTTCAGTTAGGATCCTTTCTTACTTAAAGTACAGGTGTGTCCACATCACTCTCTTGTTTCATGAACCCCAGTGACTCTATTACCTCTATTAGGATCAAGCACAAATTCTTCTGATTGGCATCTATAACCCAACCTTTCCAGTCCTATTTTATATTATTACCATTCACACACCCTTCGGTCTAGCCAAACTGTCCTTATTATTGAACTGTACAAAATTCATTTATGTCTTTGTATAGATTGCCCTACCTAAAAGTCCCTCCCTCATAGTCACAGCCTCTTAGAAACCCTATTTCAAGCTCATCTCAAGTGAAGTCTTCTAGATAATACCTTTCCTGATCCTTCCACCTGGAATGCCTTTTCCTGACAAAAATAAAAATAAGAACCCAAACCCATCTTGTGGTAGAATGGGAAGAACACCAGCTCTGGAGGGAGAGGTCTAAATTTAAAATCCCACCTATGGTTCTTTTTTTTGGGGGGGGGGGATGGCAATGATGATTAAGTGACTTGCCCAGGGTCACACAGCTAGTAAGTGTCAAGTGTCTGAGGCCGGATTTGAACTCAGGTCCTCCTGAATGCAGGGCCCGTGCTTTATCCACTGCACCACCTAGCTGCCCCTTCCATTCTGCTTATACCTCATCCTCCTACATACCTGTGATCTGGGGACACTGGTCTCCTTGCTGTTCTCAAACAAGAAACTCTTCACTGGCTGCTCCCAGGCCTTGAATCCTTTCGCTCTTCATCTCTACTTTCTGGCTTCCCTGGCTTTTATCAAGCCTTAACTCAAATTCTTCCTTCCATGGGAAGGCTTTCCCCATTCTTGTTAATGCTAGCTCCTTCCCTCTGTTGAATATCCTTAATTGATTGGGTATATATTTTGTCTGTACATAGCTGTCCATGTTTTGTCTTCCCTGATTGGAATATAAACTCCTTGAGGGCAGGGACTGAATTTTGACTTTTTTTATCCCCAACACTTCACATAAAGCCTAGCACATAGTAGGCACTTTTTAAAATTATAAAAGTATTTTATTATTTTTCAGTTACATATAGAGATAGTTTTCAACATTTGTTTTTATAAGATTTCTAGTTTCAAAATTTTCTCCCTCCTTCCCCTCCCTCTCCCCCTCCCCAAGACAGCAAGTAATCTGATATACAATCACATTAAACATATTTCTACATTAGCTCTGCTGTGAAAGAAGAATCAGAGCAAAAAAAGGAAAACCTCAAAAAAGAAAAACAACAGCACCAAAAACAAAAGAAGTAGTAAGGTCCAGTCTGCATCCATATTCCACACTTTTTTTTCTGGATGTGGAGAGTATTTTCCATCACTAGTCCTTTGGAACTATCTTGTCCCACTGTATTGCTGAGAAGCGTCAAGTCTATCGCACTTGATCAACACATAATGTTGATGATATAGTAGGCATTTAATACATGTAAATCAACTGACCATCCTTGAATAATCAGTTAAGCTCCCTAGGCCTCAGTTTCTGTCATAATAAAAACAATAACAATAACACTAATAGAGCACTTACTATGTGCCAGGCACTATGCTAAGAACTTTACAATTATTATCATATTTAGTCCTCATAATGACCTTGAGAGGAAGGGGCTATTATTATCTCCATTTTACAGATGAGGGAACTGAGGCAAAAGAGGTTAAGTGATTTGCCCAGGGTCAGTTAGTAACTATCTGAGGTCAGATTTGAATTCAGGCCCAGAGCTCTGTTGACTGAGCCTCTAGGGTCCATTCCCACTCTAATTTTTATTCTATTTTGTGTATAATTATGATAAGGGGAAACCGATAGGAGAAAGCACGTGGGTCCTTAGGATTCCTCTGTAAAGAATTACACTCTCGCACAAGACCTAATCAGGAATAAGAGAACAGGTTTATTGGGGTACAAGAGAAACCAGCCGGGAGGAAGGTTTTGCCAGAACAAAACGCTTTCCCCCCCAACTGACTTGTGGGGTGTCATTTTATAGGGTTTAGATGGGGGGTGGGTAAGAGTCTCTTATTGGGTGAGGGGCTGGTGGTCTTCCCGAGTTGCACTGTGGTAGGAAGAATCGCTCGTGAGAGATCTGGTGGTGGGTGTCAACTTTGTCCTGATGGGTCTAAGCAATCTGCTGATGGGCGGTTCCAGGTGGTATTCTCCTGGATTACCTCATCCAGATGCTTAGGAGGACTGGAATGTGGGGTGATGGTCCTGGAGCATGCTCAGTTCAATCTGTGCCGCTTATCTCCGTTAGGTGAGTGTGTGTGTCCTTGATTGTGTTCAAGGAGAGGCCTACTTGATTTCAAGGGAATACCCCTGAGGTTTCAAGGAAAAAGTTCCTTGAACCCCCCAGAGAATTGTTGGGGTGACCAGGGCCCATAATCCTCCCATGACAATTATATATGTACACATCTCTCTTGATTAATTGTAAGTTCCTTGAAGACAGACTTTCTCTGTATCCACAGGGCCTGGGACCTTAATAATTGTTGATTGATTCCCAACTCACGTGAAATGGTGACATGTTAAGGCTAGAAAAAATCTTATAGATCAAGTATGATCCTCTCACTTTTTTTATTTTGGTGAGGCAATTGGGGTTAAGTGATTTGCCCAGGGTCACACAGCTAGTAAGTGTTAAGTGTCTGAGGATGGATTTGAATTCGGGTCCTCCTGACTCCAGGGCCAGTGTTCTATCCACTGCACCACCTAGCTGCCCCATGATCCTCTCACTTTTAGAAAAACAAAAACAAAAATCAAGTCATGGAAATGATGAGGTCACTAGTTATGGCAAAATTAGGAATCGAGCACAGGTCTACAGATTCCTAATCCCTTATTGATGTGGGATGGATCCCACATCATTATCTTTTACCCTCACAATAGTCCTAAGAGAGGCACAGGGAGAGTGTTATTATTTCCACATGTCAGATGAAGAAACCAAGGGCCAGGGAAATTCAGGGACTTATCCAAGGTCACACAACAAGATGGCAGCAGAGCTGAGATTGGAATCCATATCTCCTGTGTCTAGGTCTCTCAGGGAACAGATTTAGGCTATGAGCAGAAAACATTCTCTCCCTTCAGCAGGGCACGCTGCACTGTTGAGTTCACTCCATTCCTATGGTCATGTGAACTGATAACACTTAAATCCAAGGAGAACACAATGTTCCCCCTTATCCCTGAGCTACAGGAACATCCAGGCAGTTGCCCTCACATTTGAGTATCATCAAGCTCTGGAATCTTGGCAATGAAAAGGTATCTAGTCCACCCCATCCTCCCTCCCTTCAGGCTGGTTCAGAGGGACCTTAGAATCCTAGCATTGGAAAGGACCTCAGAGATAATCAAGTAAACCTCCTAATCAAGCACAAATTGCTTCCACAAACATCCCTTTGGGGGGGGGGGGGTTTCTGAGCCCCCAGGCTACATAGCACCAGATCATCAAAGGAGATAATATCTGTTTACCACAATGCCTGGCATAGATTGGGCCTGCCAGTCTGCTTTCTTCTTTAAAATATTGATTAACAACAATAATAGTTGCTAATAAAAGCTAAATAAATCATCTTAATATCAGTTGACATTTATGTTGTGCTTTGCATGTGTCATCATCTCATTTGGTCGTCGCAACAACCCTGTAAATGGGTACTATTTCTATGTCCATTCTACAGATGTGATAGCTGAGGCTAAGTGAGATCAGGTGATTTGCCTGGGGAAGTGCTGGAGGTAGGATTAGAATCCAGCTCTTCCTAATTCCCAAATCCCAACCCTTAGTGTTAACACTGAGCACCCAGATAAATGGCAGCAAGGTTGGCCACAGTATGCTACCGGGTACGGAGTCGGAGCCTGCCCTGTCCTGGAACCCTCGTTACTACCTGAGTATAAATACCAATGCCTTAGTTCTCTGTAAACCCCAATAGCCCAGGCTGATGGGAGTCATTGCTGATTTGGAAGCCTCTCCCTGCCCCAGGACTATGCCTTGGGAGGGTGAATGGAGCACTTATTCAGGCCCCTGGGGCACTGGATTAAGGCCTCCTCCTTTCAGAACCTACCGACACAAGAACAAAACTTTATTACCTGCTTTGACCTGTTATAAAACAAGGAAAGTAAGGCCTTACCAGTCCTTAACCATCTATGCCACACCTGCCCCAGTCAGGAACCTATCCAAGACCATCTTTCTGTTTCTTTCCCTGTCTCTAATCTCCCCTCTCTGATTTAGCCTCCACACAACTGCCAAAGAGACATTCCTAAAGCCTAGGTCTGTCTGACATGTTACTCCCAGGCACAATGAACACCACAGGATCCTGGTTACCTTTAGACTCAAACATAACTCCTCTGTTTGACATGGAAAGCCCTTCACAGCCTGTCCCCAGCAAGCAGCCTTTCCCCCACACCTAGACTCTAGATACTCCCTTCTCAAGTCTTAGACTCCCTAACTTCCTTCCATTCGGACCTCAACCTACACTTTCTACATGAGGCCTTCCTCCTAGTTACTTGTTCCATTCCCCCAAATCACCTATTGATTTTCTACTAATTTTGTCTATATGTATGTGTATACATAAACACATGTATATGTACTGATGTATATATACATCTGCATATACATGCGTGTATATACGTGTGTATATGTGTGTGTGTTGTTGTTGAGCTGTTTCAGTCATATCTGACTTTGTGACCTCCTTTGTGGTTTTCTTTCTTTCTTTCTTTCTTTCCTTTAATTTTTTTCTTTTGGGTTTTTCTTGGCAGAGATACTGTAGTGGTTTTCCATTTCCTTCTCCAGTTCATTTGACAGATGAGGCAACTGAGGCAAACCGGGTTAAGTGACTTGCCCAGGATCACACAGCTAGTAGGTGTCTGAGGCCACATTTGAGCTCAGGAAGGGGAGGATTCCTGACTCCAGATACCTGCTCTACCCACTGAACCACCTAGATGCCCAAATTTATGTTATGTGATTTCAAGTGGGCTCTTATTGCTTTAGACTTTTTCCAAACCTTCTCTTCCCTACACAAGTCCTCTACATGACCTGTCTCTTTCCACCTCAGCAGAGTTCCTTGACTCCTGTGGTTACTGAGAAAACTGAGGTTATCTGTCATGAGTTTCTTCTTACCACCTACTCTACCCAGCAAAATCTTTCCACATTCTTTCCCATTCTCTCCTTCTTTCTTCAAGTTTCAAGAAAGGGGGAGTGCTTCTCCTCATTAGAAGACATACCAGGGCACCCTCCATGCCCCTTCACAATTCATCCAGAATCTTGTACCTTTGTTTATATGTACCCTCCCCTCTTCAATCTCTCCTTTTCTCCTAACTCCTGGAGGCAGCAGAACTGCCTCCAGATATGGCAGACCTCTCCGATCCTTAAAAGACCTTCACTTGGTCCAGTGATCCTCTCAAGCCATGACCCTCTATCTCTACTCCTCTTTGCAGCAAAACTCCTAAATTCACTTGCCTTTCATTCCCTTCTCCCCTGCACCCTGGCTTCCTTCAAAGGCTCAGCTCAGGAGCCATGTCCCATATAAAATCTTTCCTGATCCCCCAACCTCAAAGTTTTAGTGCTTTCTGCCTACCCCAAATGTCCTTGTCTGGACCTATCAGTGCTCAGTAAGCCTTGGCAGTCTTTTAGATGTGTGGTATGTGAGGGGAAGTGAGGAGTGATGACTCTGAGTGACTGGAAAAATGGTGGATCCCCGAATGAAAATAAGGAAGTTAGGAGGAGGCATAGGCTTAAGGGGGAAGGTATGAGTTATTTTGGATATTTTGAGGATGCGCTAGATGCCTATGCAACCTCTAGATGGAAATGTCCAGCAGGCACTTGGAATTGGGGAGAAAGGAGGAGAATGGGATTTGAAGCTCAGGAAAGAAATGAGGGTTAGCTATGTAGATGTGGGCATTATTTGCATAGAAATGATAGTTAAAGCCCTAGAAGGAGTAAAGGATGCAAGGCAGAGCCCTGTTGTACATTAACTCAAAGGAGACAAGACACAGATTATATACTATAATGAAGATTAAGGAAGTTTGGTCAGACAGATGAAAGAAGAGAGAGAAGAAAACAAAGTTATGAAAATCCAGGGAAGGGTGAACATGCTGCTTCAAATGCTGCAAGGACATCAACAATGTCTGGTTCTTAGAAAGGTTTGATGAGTGAGTGGATGAATGAATGAATACTGATTCTGCTATTTACTATGTGATCTTGGGCAAATCACTTTTCCTCTCAAGGTCTCAATTTCCTCATCTGTTAAATGATAGGGTTTGGACAATATGGTCTCCAAGTTGCCTTCCAGCTCTACAATCTACAGTTCGATTGGGAGAGGAAGGAATGTGAGTCATCAGTCTTTCTCAGCATTTTAGAAAACCTCACAATCAGGGAAATCTCTCTTATGTGCCACTGAAAAGTATCTTACTGTCATTTAAGTTAATTTCTTCTTGTCCTGCTGGTGAAAGCCTTTTTCAGTGACTGGGGTTCTCATAATACACAAAACAAGCAGGGGATCTCTCTGGAGAGTAAATGATGGGTTGTACACCATCCTCGATCCCTTGTCCATGACCCAGCATCTCAAAGGTGCACAAAGTAAGTAGCATTTGAGTGGAGTTGTCTTGACAGCCCTACCTACATTGAACAGCAAGGGGGTATAACAGGAAGATCATTGGGTGTAGAGGCAGGAGAATTGTGCTTGAGACTATTAATGGAAATTTAGGCAAATAAGTTATTCTCTCTGAATCCCAGTTTTGTCGAATAGAAAATAGGGATAACAACATTGGCGGTGCCTACCTCACGGTTCATGACCTGGTCACGACTCTTCTCTGTATAACCTATAATATAATTTCTCTAAGTCTCAGTTTCTTCATCTGTACCTCTCCAGGATGCTGTATAGAACCCAATTGTGAAGTGAATTGAATGTAATCTATTAATATTATTATCGATCCAGACTGATGAAAAAGGCAACTGAACAGTAATTTATAAAATCAGAGGAGAGGGTGAAAGGCAAGGAGAAAGAAAGAAGAGGATGATCCACCCCCTCCCCCTATCCAACACAAACTCTCACTGAATTAAATTGGAAATCCCCAAAGGGTGGAGAGACCATATTGATATAATGTGCAGCTAGATGAAGGTCTGATGGTGTGAGGGGGGAGAAGTTAAGGAGCCAGATGTCAGCAGTGACTCCCCATCCAGATTTTCCATTAGGGCCCCAGCGTTGAGTATCCGCTGACTATAAAGCAGGGAATTTCAGAAGGCGAGAGCAGCTGACAAAGGTGTCAATAAGCCAATTTGTGGCTTGTTAGAGTGTTACACTTGTTTATCGGCATTTAACGAGACAAGACATTGATGTTAACACAGTGGGAGGGAAGTTGCCTGGTCCAATGGCATCCCTGGCTGAAAATTAATTTAAGCCCCGTTCTTTTTTGTGCCAGCCACGGTGGAGCTAATCCATTATCAGAGTGCCAAAGCACCGAGGAAAATGAGCAGGGGCAATGGGGAAAAGTCGGGCAGCTGCTGAGGAAAGCTCCAGTTTGGCTTCCTCTTTGCAAACTAACGTCAATGAGACATGTCGAAGGCGGGTTTTAAGGCAGCAAGGAGCAGAGCTAAGGATGTGTTTGGCGGGGCAGGCTTGGTATTTAGGGAGGCTCTGTGAGAGGCCGGCGATTAACAGCGGCTGTCGCTCAGCACCGCAGGAAAGCTCAACTGCATTTGGGAGCCCTGAATTTAGAAGGAGGGGGTCTGAGCCCTCGGATGGGGAATTGGCAGAATTCGGTGAAATCCGGCCCAGAGTCCTGAGACAGGCTTTGTGACTGTGTGACAGCGTCCGTGTGTGTGTGTGGGACGGAAGAGGGGGCGTCCACAGGTGCAGGTCAGCCGGGCATTACTCACTACTAGTTTGCTCTTCCCATTGAGCTGGATTGCGACTCACGTGAGCCGCAGTAGTTATGGACTATGTTTTTTTTCACTCCCCGAAGCGTGTTCCTTGTGGTTCATTGTAAGATTCTAGATTTGTAACTGGAAAGAGGAAATTCAGCCTCAGGGGTAGGGAGCTAAAGTGCTCTGTCCAGGGCCCCACAGCTATCTGTTTCGTCACACTGCCTCTCATGCAAATTTCATCTATGAGAAGGATGACACCACCCAAGTCAATGAAATGAAGAGGAAAAAAAAATCTATATAGCATTTCCTATGTGTTTTACAATGATTATCTCATCTGCCACAACAGAATTTAAATGACTTGACCAGGATCACACTGCTAATAAGTGTTTAAGGTGGACTTGAACTCAGGTCTTTCTGACAATTCTTTTTTTAAACTACATTTATATATATTTGGTTTTACATCACCAATATTTCCCAATATGTCTCTTCTCCTCCCCCATGACCTGTAATAATAATTGTTGTAGTTGTCGAAAAGGGACTAGAGTGGTTTGCCATTTCCTTCTCCAGGTCATTTTACAGATGAGGAAACTGAGGCAAACAAGGTTAAGAGACTTGTCCAGGGTCCAGGCTAGTGTCTGAGACAAGATTTTAACTCAGGAAGATGAGTCTTACTGACTCCAGTCCCAGCACTTTCTCCAATTTGCTACCTAGCTGCCCAATAATAACAATAAGAGCCAGCATTTATATAGATATTTAGAGTTTGCAAAGCGCTTTCCAAATGTTATCTCATTTTATCCTCACGACAACCCTGACAGATAGATTTTATTATTTCCATTTTACAGATGATAAAACTGGGGCAGACAGAGGTTAAGTGACTTGCCCAGGGTCATACAGCTAGTTAAGTGTCTGGGGCAGATGTCACAAACTCAGGTGTTCTTGACTCAAGTCCAGTATTCTATCCACAGTACCACCTGATAAACAATATAAAGGGGTGTGAGGGAAAGTTGTTTGACAAAATTCACCTAATCTACATTGTATGCAGAATCCCATAACTTCAGTCCCACACCTCTGCAAAGAAGGAAAGGAGATGAAGATCATTCTTTCCCACCCATCCATGTTTCCATTCTTTTTGCGCAGCAGTACTGACATACTAGCAGAAGGGGATTTCAGAGTGTTGTCTTCCTTGGACTGTGTCCCTCCATCTTCTCCATTTCCCTATATCCAGAGGGAAAGCATAGATCATAAATGTATTTATGTATTGCTCTAAGGTTTGTAAATCTCTGTATATCAATTACCTCCTTTCATCACATAGGAATTTGACTTGGAAGTCATCTAATTGAACCCCTTCATTTAACAAATGAGTCAATGCAATGATTTCAGAGGCCAGGTCTCTCATTAAACTCACACATCTGGGCTACTAGGTGAAGTAGTGGATAAAGCACCAGCCCTGGATTCAGGAGGACCTGAGTTCAAATCTAGCCTCAGACACTTGACACTTACTAGCTGTGTGACCCTGGGCAAGTCACTTAACTCTTATTGCCCCGCAAAACCAAAACAAAAGACAAAACCAAAATCTCACACATCTAACAAACAAGCTCAGATTTGACCGCAGGGTTCCTTGACTTGGAATCCTGGAATCTTCTGTTGCCCCAAACCATCTCTTCTGTGGCTCTGGTTGCTTAGGGTTGGGGTCTTAGAAATGAGGCATTTCCTCTTCCTCGAGATGCCCAAAGGTAGGAAGTTAAATGTTTAAACCTTTGTCAGTTGCTTGTTCTGATTATACACTCCCTAAAAGCTGAGTCTGCCTTGGTCTCCCAGGGTGACTTGCATTTGCAAAGACCAATCCCACGGAGAGGTTGCCTGGCTTCTTCTTAGGGAAAGGGCTAAAATGAATTTTCCCCAGCACGGAGGCAGGCTGGACAGGCTCTTCATTGCCAAACCACTTGGCAACAGCTCAAAGGTCTCCACAACCTGCGGCTTCCTCCTCTGTCCTGCATAAATACATACGCAGGTCCTTCTATAAACTACCATCCTATGCCAGGGCCCCAGCTTCCCACTGGGGAAGGCCTGGCTTTGCAACCATTCCCTATCCTCTTCTGCAATAATAACACCAGAGCCTCCAAGTTTTCTCAGGCTCCTAGAGATGTATAGCAGGGGTCCTTAAGCCAAGGTCTGTGAGTCTGTTTTGTAAAAAATATTTTGATGACTACATTTTAACAGAATTGATTTCCTTTGCAACCCTGTGTATTTTATTTTATGTATTGGAAGCCTGTTCTCTGAGATGGGGTCCATGGGCTTCCCCAGACTACCAAAGGGGTCTGTGGACCCCCCAAAAGCATAAGAATTCCTGTGGTAGAGGATTTCCTTGTTGTTGTTATTTAGTCGTGTCTGATTCTTTCTGACCCCATAGAACAAGGCGTGCCAAGACTGTTCATGGGGTTTTCTTGGCAAAGATACTGGAGTAGTTTGCCATTTCCTTCTTCAGTGGATTAAGACAAACAGCTTAAGCGACTTGTCCAGGGTTTTTATAAGTATCTGAGACTGGATTTGAACTCAGGTCTTCCTGATTCCAGGCCCGGCTCTCTATCCACTGAACTTTGTAGTGGTCTTCCTTATTCTTGTTTCATGTTTGACTCTCTGTGACCCCATTTGGAATTTTCTTGGAAGAGATACTGGAGTGGTTTACTATTTCCTTCTCTGACCCATTTTACAGATAAAGAAACTGAGACATACAGGGTTAAGTGACTTGTCAAGGGTCACACAGCTAGTAAGTATCTGAGGCCACATTTGAACTCAGGTCTTCCTAACTTTAGGCCCAGCATACTATCCCCTATACCACCTAGCTGCCAACAAGTGTAGACCTTGAGACTCTTTCTTCCCTCAGAGTTGGAAAGGCAAGATTCCAATATCATTTTCCAAAATCCTCCTGAGATCCAAGAGCCAAGGATTTAGGAAATTCCATGTTCGGTGGCAGCCCCAAGTATGGTGTTTCTGGTCTTGATGTACTGCCGTTCCATCCGCACTCCATGCCAAGAGAAGCAGCCAAAGCTGGTCTGGGGAGAGAATATTTGTGTATGTCCAAGTCTCGTGTACTCACAGCTGTTCAGGGATAAGTACCACACCTGCTTATTCATTTTTCTGTACACAAAAGGCCAACAACTTTCATAGTTCCTCTAAATATGTTTGGCAGGTAGAAATGAACCTCTTTTTTCCCCACTATTCACATATACAGACTCATTCTCCTCCCAGTTCAGTCTGGAAGCGTGAGATCAATGAATTACTAAGGTAAAATAAATAGGAATGTCCTGTGTTCATGTAGAGCTCTCCTTGAAGGTATCCTGATTGGCTTTGCTCTCATCTAAACTGATTTCCACCAATATGTTGGAAGAGGGGAAGCCAGGGGATCACATTTCATAGATGGGCTAACTGGGGCCCAAAGAGGAGGAGCAGCTCTCTGAGGTCATGCAGGGCATAAGCCACCAAAGAGCTTTGGTCATCAGTAACATCACCTCACTCTTGTTGGCCACAGGAAGAGGCATACCTAGAAATTCTTTCATATGGGTCAAAAACAATTGTAGGGAACAATTAACTTGAAGGACAGATCGGGGGAAGTTTTGAAGGACAATGCTGCATAACAGCAAAAGTGGAGAGAACAATCCTACCACATACTCAATTATTGGTGGAGGATGTGGCCTTGGCCCAAAGAGTGCCAAGGACCTCCTAAGGAGTAAGGGTACCATTGTTCAATGCAAGCCAATAGAGAACTATGAGGTGTAGGATCGCTGGTCTGCAGACACCCCTGTGAAGGACTTGTGCGTCGGCCAGGAGGCATGTCTTCCATATTGGTATATTGATGAGCTGGTACAAATCCCCAAATGCCCCACCCAAGTTATGGCTTTGATCACAGGCCCTCCTTGATTTGCTTGGAACCAAAATTCTTCCTTTTTCTTGGTATAAACAGAAAAACCCAGCTTCCTGTTGATCTTGGACAAAACAGTTAACTCTTTGTCTGTTACCCCATCTCTAAAACAAGGATGGTAACATCTGCCCTTGCTTACCTGGGGAGGAGCTGATGACAGAGCAGGTGTGAAAAACACTTTGAGATGGGCAAAGTTGCTGTTGTTATTTAGTTGTGTCTGACTCTTCATGACTACACTTGCAAACTTACCATTTCCTTCTCCAGCTCAGCTGACAGATGAGGAAACTGAGGCTAACAGGGTTAAGTGACTTGCCCAGGGTCACACTGTTAGTAAGGGTCTGGTGCTGGATTTGAACTCAGGTCCTCCTGCCTCTAGGGCTGGTGCTCTCTCCACTGAACCACCTAGCTGCCCTATAGGTAAAATACTAAACAAAATTAAGGTGTTATTATTACTGATACTATTGACAATAATAAAACAATATAGCAGCAGGTACTATGAAGTCTTCACCCCTTCGGCATGGAGTTTCTCCTAGCACTGGCTAACCAGAATAATCAGTCTGCAGATAGTCCAGGCCCTTTTTTCCCTTTCTTCTCTTGCTTGGCCCATTTCCCTGTTCATTAGCATGACACCCAGTGGAAGATATGGGAATCATGAAAAGAAATGAAATTTATGGACTCCTAGAATCCTGGAATGTCCGAGCTGAAGAGGAACTTAGAGGTCATTTTGTCCATCATTTTCACTTTCTTGTACGGTAATATAAGTGACATGACTTGCCCAGTCACATAATCAGTGACAGAACTCCCGTACAAATCTTCTGACTACTGGTTCATTATTCTTCTCCCTACAATACATTTTGCTACCCATTGTCAGGTTTGATAAGAGGTTTTATGGAGCTAAAGGGGTTCAGAAGAAAAGATACTGAATTCAATGGCTCAAGTAACATCGTTAGATTATTTATACACTACTCTCATTCAGCCCTGCTACCTGATTGCCTTGGTTGCTTTGAGGCCCTGGGTCAACGGGCCTGTGAATATTTTCATGCCTGGTCTAAACCAGTCTCTCTCTGACTTTGAGACCTGGACATTTTTTTCCCCTGCTGTTCTGAGACAGACAACCTGTTCCCATGGTGACCACCCAAGGTTACTCCCATCTCCCATTGGAATCATTGTATAAAATGTATAGCTTTCTTTCTTTCTCCTCCCTCCCTCCCTCAGGGAAACATCACTGATAAGGTATTGGAAGGTGATTAAGATAATTTCTTTTCTCAGTCAAACCAAAGCTAAGGACCATTCTGAGCAAAGTAAGGTCAAAGTAAGCTAGTCTCTTCTCCTTCTCTGCCTTTCAGTGAGTGATACCTCTTAAGAAATGAGCAAACTGGTGTAGGAATTGAAAACTCTAAAACATGTGTTTCCTTGACTGGTGACTCAGACCTCAAGAGTGAGAAGGGAAAGCCTTTTTTCTTATGAAACAGAGAAACCTTTCTCAGCTCTGACTTTCTCTCTTTACAGATCACCTTACTGAGCATCCTGAAATTCCACCTGGGAGAAGCTTCAGTACTTGGCAATCACACTGAACACTGGGATATTAATTCTTCCACATCTTGTCAAGTCAGGGAGAGCATCTAGGTACTTTCTTTTACCATATTCTCCTGTTTCTGAAAACCTTTCTTTGGGATAGAGAATAACAGGAGATGAAGAGCTTTGCCTTCCCCATCATCCAGTAACATTATGCTTTCCACCTGGGAGTCAAGGTTCTATTACTTCTTGGATCTTTCTCTTACTCCACAGAAAATCCTTCAAAAGAAAAGTCTTCTTTTTCATTGTCCTTAGCTTTCATTCCTGCTTCAGATCATAATAGTTTTTCACATTTGACATTATCCTAACATTGGGGTTCTTAATCCGGGTCGATGATCCTCCCCACAAAGGCATCCATGTATATATTATAGGGCAAGGATAGGTAAGTGGTCCGTGAACTTGGATTTTTAAAAATTACATCTTTATTTTCACTAACTTCTAATTGCAATTTAGTGTGTCCTTCAATTATTTAAAAACATAATTCTGAGAAAGAATCCATATGCTTGATCAGACTGCCAAAGGGGTACATGACACAATGGTTAAGAACCCATGTTCTAATGGGAATGTGACACTTCTACTCATGCTCAAGTACATGCCATTGGTTCCACCTTTTGAACAGCTGTTTATTTTTCTAAGTTAGTTGATGAGTTTCCTGTGTATCCACATAGCTTTTCATCCATCCATTCATTCATTTGCTCATTTACTAATTTGTTTGTTTTTATTTGTTTATTTGTTTATTCACTCATTTATTTGTTTATTTATTCATTCATTTATTTGGTTTTTTGTTTGCTCATTCATTTGTTTATTTATTTATTTGTACATCCATTCATTTATTTTATTTTAATAGTATTTTATTTTTCTAATTACATGTAAAGATAGTTTTCAACATTCATTTTTATAAGATTTTGACTTGCAAATTTTTCTCCCTCCCCCTTCCAATGGCAAACTGATATAATTTATATATCACAATCATGCTAAAAATATTTCCACATTAGTCATGTTGTAAAAGAAGAACCAAAACAAAAGGGAAAAAAAACACAAAAAAGAAGAAACAACAACAACAACAACAACAAAATCCAATAGCAACAAAAGTGAAAATAATATGCTTCAATCTGGGTTCAGACTTCATAGTTCTTTTTCTGGATGTGGAGAGCATTTTCCATCATGAGTCTTTTGGCATGTCTTGGATCACCATATTGCTAAGAACAGCTAAGTCTATCACAGTTGATCATCACACAGTGCAGTGCAATATTCTCTTGGTTCTGCTCATTTCACTCAGCATCAGTTGTAAGCCTTTCCATGTTTTTCTGAAATCTGTCTGCTTATCATTTCTTACAGCACAATAGTATTCCATCATATTCATATACTACAACTTGTTAAGCCATTCCACAATTGATGGGCATGCCCTTGATTTCCAATTCTTTGGCATCACAAAGAGAGCTGCTATAAATATTTTTGTACATGTGGGTCATTTTCCCTTTTTTATGTTTTCTTTGGGGTTCATTCATTTATTTTATTGGGTTTCCTAATAACTTTTCTTTGAACATCTAGTGTTTGTAGGTCAGAATTTGGTAGTTTGCAGACATCCTAGTCTTCTAGAATTTCTCTTCTAATGTAAAATTTTAGTCCATGAGATCATATCTTTTCTGTCCCAGAATTGTTTGAAATCTGCTTTCTTCAGATCTAGAGTGCATGTCAGACTATGATTGGATTTTTCTTTCTTATGTATGATTGATTCTAAGATAGAAAGGTCAATATCTCTTGAGGTTTGAATAATTCCTGTTTCAGCAAACACTTTCTTCTTATTAGTTAGAATCAGGTCCTAATTAGCAGGGGTGACTCTCATCACATTCGCTGCCTATTAAAAGAGGTTATCATCAAGTCCAGGTGAGAATATATCAACAGATTTGCTTTTTTGCAAAGAAAGTGCTTTGGTAGGGGAATGGTCTACATTAGGGATAATCTGACAGGCACCCATGATTTTGAGAAAGCAGACTTCTAAGAGGTCAGAGAAAGGACAGTGACGATCCCACAAACTAAAATTATATAAAGGGAAAGGGGCAGCTAGATGGCGCAGTGGATAAGCATCGGCCCTGGATTCAGGAGTACCTGAGTTCAAATCCGGCCTCAGACACTTACTAGCTGTGTGACCCTGGGCAAGTCACTTAACTCCAATTGCCTCACCAAATAAATAAATAAAAAATAAAGAACAAAATTATATAAAGGCAGTTATCTTAGGAGAGATGAAAAACTTCCAAGAATGAAATTCTGAAAACACAAACAGAAAGAATTCTGATAAAAAAGGAAAATGGGACTCTGACTAATGATACTTCTGTGAATGTATATGAAACTCATGGACCAAATTGGGTTTAAAAAATAAAACATGTCTAAAGGATGGAAACAAAAACAGGCAACAGAAAACAAGTACAAAAGCACAGTATGGCCCTGTTAAACTAATGTTAGGTCAGGATGAGATAAAAGCGTTTTAAAGAGCTAAAGACAACCAACAGGGATTTTAGTTTATTTATTTATATTGTTATTTGTGGAGAAAGTGTAGGCTTAAGGAAGGAAACATTAAGTCAAGAAGCATTTGTCAAAAAGCCCTGTGCTAATAAAACTGCTGCTTATGATATCTGTGGATAATGATAACTGAAAACTGAGAAAAGACAGAACTCCTAAACTCTCGTTTTGCTTCTGTTTTCTCTGCAGAGGATAGGCAGTGAGTGCCTGGATCAAAGTAGGTGCTTAATACATGTTGATTGATTGATTGATTAATCGAGGAATAACAAAACAAAAATATGAAGTTCGATATTAAAGTAAGTAGGGAGATCACAAGAAATCCCATAACTACCACTGACAAAGTCAAGTTATGTAGACAATGGACTGCATGTAGCTCAGGGTACTGAAAGAACTTACAGGTATGACTTGTAAGGCATTATTAGTGATCTCTGAAAAATTATGGAGAAAAGGAAAGTACCATGGAACTTTGGAATGATAGAGAAAGGGAGAGGTTGTATAGGACTGGAAAAGAATAAATGTTCTGATTTTTTTAAGTGGGCAGAAAAGGATGAACTCTTTTAACCTTAAGTCAATGAACTTGTCTTCAATTCTAGGTAAAATTCTGAAATATATTATTAAAGGGATAGTTTATAAACATCTAGAAAAGGAAGTGGTGATTGCATTTGTTGTTGTTTGTTGTTGTTGTTGTTTAGTTGTTTTTCAGTCATATCCAACTCTTCATGACCCCATTTGGTGTTTTCTTCGCAAGATACTGGAGGGGTTTGCCACTTCTTTCTCCAGATCATTTTATAGATGCAGAAACTGAGGCAAATAGGCCTAAGTCACTTGTCCAGGGTAACACAGCTACTAAGTGTCTGAGACTGGATTTGAACTCAGGTCTTCCTGACTCCAGGCCTGGCACTCTATCCACTACTCCACCTAGCTGCCCAAATAAAAGCACAGATAGCATAAATTATCAAATTTTCTAATAACATCAAATTAGCAGGAAGTAACTAACCTGCTCTTAGATGTCAGTCAAGATCCAAAACCAGTCTGACTGGCTAGGATGCTGAATTTAGTAAAACTAAATTTAATAGAGAGAAATATAAAATTTGAGACTGGTTAAAAAAAATTAACTCCCCAAGTATCAAGGAGATAAGTGATACCTAGGGAGCAACAGTCTGGTGAGGCAGACAAGAAAGTTAATGACATTTTAGGCTCCATTAAGAGTAACTTAGGTGGGGGCAGCTACGTGGCACAGTGGGTAGAGCACTGACCCTGGAGTCAGGGGGACCTGAGTTCAAATCCGGCTTCAGACACTTAATACTTACAAGCTGTGTGACCATGGGCAAGTCACTTAACCCCAATTGCCTCACCAAAAAGAAAGAGAGAGAGAGAGAGAGAGAGTAGCTTAGGTTCTAGAAGCCTTGGTCAGACTGCAGGTTGTATTAAGCTGTAGTTGTTTTGTGAAATGTGTTGAAAAAAAAATAAATAATGAAAAAATATATTTTTTTAAAAAGTGTAAAACAAAACAAAACAAAAAAAAGTGTACATAAAAAAGAAAAGAAATGTGTTGAAAAGTTGCAGAATATCCAGAGGAGTACAACCAACATAGTGAATTGATCAGTGATCATGAGAATCAGTTGAAGAAAGTAGTTAGCCTGAAAAAAATGAAAGGGTCAATAAAGGATAAGTCTTTGGCTATGGACTTGAGTAACTGGAAGAATGCCCTCTATAAAAATAGATAAGGAGGTTGGTAGGAAGGGTAGGACTAGGGGGAAAGGTAACAAATTCTGTTTGAGACATGTTGAGTTTGAGATTCAATGGAACATTCAGGTGGAGGTATCCAGGAGGCAATTAAAGATGAGGGATAGGAACTCAAGAGAAATTAATGCTGGATATGTAGATTGAGAGCCATCAGCACAGAGGTTATAGCTGAATCCTCAGGATCTAAGTGATCATAGTGATTCCTATGGAATCATTGAGCAAGAGTGTAAAGAGGACCTAGGACAGAGTCCTAAGGTCTACATACACATGAGATAATGGATCCAATAATGGAAATCGAGAAGGATTGGTAAACTTTCTCAGGAGGCAAACCAAGAGTCACAAAAACCCAAGGAGGAGAGATTGTCCTGGGGAAGGTGGGAGTCACCAGTAGTAAAAACTGCAGAGAGATCAAGAAGCAAGATGATTTAGAAAAAGATCATTTGATTGAGCAATCAAGAAATCTTTGCAGAGAGCTGCTTAAGGAAAGTGATTAGACATATTGAAATGAGTTGAGAAGTGTTTGGGAGGCAAGAAAGTGGAGGCAGTGAGGTTAGATAGTTGTTGTTTTTTTCTAGGAGATATAGGAGAATAACTTGAGGGGATCAAAGAGATAGAAGAATGGTGAAGAAGGGTCAAGAGAATGACTTTTAAGGATGGGGAAGACCTGAGCATGTAGATAGGCAGCAGAGAAGCATGGTTCCATCAAAATATTGATTTTTCTCTACTTCTGCTGATCTTCACATAAATGTTCTCTGTTATGGTTTCTCCCTCTAGTTCATCAAATAAAGTAAAGATAATGTATTATAGGATTTGGAGCCAGAAGGGAGCATAGAGATAATCTGGTTCAGCCCCTTCATTTTACCAAAAGGAAAACTAAGACCCAGAAAGAAGGCACTAATACAAGGTAGTAAGTAGCAGGGCTGAAATTTCAACTGGCATCCTATTATATCCTTTTTTTTTTTTTTAGTGAGGCAATTGGGGTTAAGTGACTTGCCCAGGGTCACACAGCTAGTAAGTGTCAAGTGTCTGAGGCCGGATTTGAACTCAGGTACTCCTGACTCCAGGGCCACTGCTTTATCCACTGCGACACCTAGCCGCCCCCTATTATATCCTTATGTTATCAGTTATCAGTCACACCCCACAAACTCTTTGTGATACCTATAAGCTTGAATTTACTTCTTATGTTGTTTATAGGCTTTCCTCTTATGTTTATGCATTAGCAACTAAGGTAGTGAGTATTATTGTTATTGTTATTATTATTTCTCCTTTTCCTGATATTTTCTCCTATAAATTACTAGAAGTCTCCTCTGGTTTTTTTCTGTGCTTTTCTTCATAGTTTCTGTAATTCAAACTATACTTCCTGCTCTCCAGCCATTATCCTTACTTCCTCCCCACCAGAAACTTGGACTCCACTCCTGTACCTTTCTCCTTATCCTGACTAGATCCAAGCCTGTATATCACTACCTGACCTTCTCCAAATCATATCATTCATTATCCCACCCTCAGATCCCTTGTATGGTTTGTCTTCTATTAAAATGTAAGCTCCCTCCCACATATACAAAAATATTTATAGCAGCTCTCTTTGGGGTGGCAAAGAATTGGAAATTGAGGGAATGTCCATCAATTGGGGAATGGCTAAACAAATTGTGGTTTATGAATGTAATGGAATACTATTATGCTGTAAGAAATGATGAGCAAGAGGATTTCAGAGAATCCTAGAAGGACTTACATGAACTGATGCTGAGTGAGAGGAGCAGAACCAGGAGAACATTGTACACAGTAATAGCAACAACTGGGATAGACTTAGCTCTTCTCAGCAGTGCAATGATCCAAAACTATTTCAAAGAACTCATGATAGAAAATGTTTTCCATATCCAGAGAAAAAGAACTGTGGATTCTGAATACAGATTGAACCATACTGTTTCTACTTTTTGGCTTTTTTCCCTTCTTTTTTGAGGTTTTCCCCTTGAGCTCTAATTTTTCTTTCACAACATGAGTAATGCAGAAATATGTTTAATGTGAATGTACATATGTAACCTATATCAGATTGCTTTCCATCTTGTGTAGGGGGGAGGGAAGATGAGGGTGGGAGAAAAAATTGGAACTAAAAATCCTATGAAAACAAATGTTGAAAACTATTCTTACATGTAACTGGAAAATAATAAAATACTTTTATTTTTAAAAATAAAATAAAATGTAAGCTCCCTGAGGGCAGGAACAATGTTGCTTGCTTGTATTTGTATCTCCAACATGTAGCACAGTTCCTGGCACATAATAAGCATTTAAGAAATGTCCACTCTATATACTTATTTATCTACCTATCTGTCTGTCTATCTTTATGATATTTGATTCACTGCTATAAGTAGGGAGTTTTTGCCTTCTCCCTCCATTTTCACTTTAAAGTCCGTTTGATTTGATCCGAAAGTTTCTAGGCAAATATATTCTTCTGGAATTCATTAAATGAACTCCATCCTTGGATAAGATTACCCATCATTCATTCATTCTTTTTTTTTTTCTTTTTTTTTAGTGAGGCAATTGGGGTTAAGTGAGTTGCCCAGGGTCACACAGCTAGTAAGTGTTAAGTGTCTGAGGCCGGATTTGAACTCAGGTACTCCTGACTCCAGGGCCGCTGCTCTATCCACTGCACCACCTAGCCACCCCCATTCATTCTTAATTCTTGAGTTTTGGTTAAAACTCCAATTCTCATTCTTTGACAACCAGCTGTTCACTCTCAAAGCCTTCTTTCTCTTATGAATACCCTGCCTTTAATCAGCAGCAGTAATGAAAATACCACCTATGCCCCAAAGGTCTTTAGATTTTTTTAGCTAGGACTTCATAATCCCAATCAATCAAAAAACTCAATTTCTCTTAATTAACCTTTCTTCTCTTTCCCAGGTGCATAATCCTCAGGTCTGTTTCCTTGGATTACCTCTGCTCTCCCAACTATTTCTTAGACTTCTCTCCTAATGCCCTGGCTGCTCCCTCCTGGAATTACCTGGGACTACCCCCATACCATTTGTCTCCATGATTAAACTGCCCTTTATATCCCATACCACTCAAATGAGCTCTACCCAAGCATTATTATGGCTAGTTGTGGTTTTACCAAGAGCCACTGTATTGAAGCTATGAAGGGAAGAGTGATCCACAGTAGAGAATTTAACAATTTAACTAGACCACAATATAGTTTGGAGTTGAAAAGCACTGCTCTAAACTGTTCTCTGTGTGTGCTTTGGTGCAATGGCCCCTGTGGAGCAAAGGTGTCAAACATGTCTTCTGAGGCTACATGGTTGTTTTTGTTCAGTTGGGGTTTTTTAGTCATGCCCTATTCTTTGTGATCTCATTTGGGGTTTTCTTAGCAAAGATACTGGAATGATTTGCCATTTCTTTCTCCAGCTCAATTTACAGATGAGAAAACTGAGTCAGAGTTAAGTGACTTGTCCAGGATCACATACTCAGTAAGTGTCTGAGGCCAGATTTGAACTCAGGAAGATGAGTCTTCCTGACTCCAGGCCCAGCACTCTGTCCCCCTGCACCACCTACCTGCCCCACGGCCACATGTGGCCCACAGAACTCCTGAGTGCTGCCTAAACAAGAGTAAAATGTAATTGGGAAATATTTGACAATATAAATAAAAATACAATAAGACATAGATAATATTAATATGTGATTTTCTAACATGCAGCTGCAGAGATCCTTATATACTGTTTAGTGGCCCCAGTTTCTATTTGTTTGACACTGCTGCTACAGAGGAAGAGTATGATGGAGGAAAGAAATGAATTCTCCAAGTAAGGTCTCTGAAAGAGAAAACCCTCTCCTATTCCTCAGGGTGGTGGAAACAGAAAAGCTCTCAGGGTATATGGGGCACTGGAAATGGGATGGTGAAGCTCAAGGAACAAGCCTTTGGTTCATATTTTCCTAAGCCATTTTATATCACCAAAAGAGAACCAAAAAAAATGAAGGAAAAAAACAGACGGGGAAGCGGGGTTCAGTGTGGAGGACCAGATATGTGAGCTTAACAATTATGCTGAGTATATAGAGACGAATCAGATTTTAGTTTGTTGGGAAAGGCTGCTGCTCTCCTGCCTCTCTCATTATCTGTTGGCTCTGCACACACCCCCTCCCCCTCCATGTTTAAAAAGTGAAAAATTCCATCTCTTTGATCCTGGGGAATACTATGCCCTTGCAGGGGGAATAGTGCTCAGATTGGCTTAGCCCCCTTGGAAGCTGGCTAATCTTCCCAAACCCCTTCTAATTGACTCAGTTTTGGATTGGCTGATAAATCTGCTATAAGCAGAGATTCTGCCAAGTACAATTAATTGAAGCTTGTCCAGGGGAGGGGGAAGAAAGAGGGGCTGCCTAGGTTTGCCTGCCTCTGCAAATAGCCCTCTCACACCAGCTGAGCAGCTTAAAGGGGGGGGATTTTCCCTTCCCATCCCTTCATTATGTTGCCTCTATCAGGGGACTTATCCCCAAATAATAACTTAATTTGATTTCCAAGTTCCCTGACTGCCCTGCTGTGGCTGAGCAGGAAGTCATGAAAAGGCTTTAAAGAAACAGTCTCTTGGCTCAGTCTGGACCCACAGGGCTGGGATGGAAGGTCAGGCAAATTCCCACCTTGCCCAGACACCTGGAGGGAGCAGATAGACAGAGGAAGGAAGAACCTGTCAATGATGGCCGTAATGGGCTCAGTCATTCACTTGTCACTTGGAAAAGCAGGCCTAGTGGCTTCCCATGCAAGGATTGAAGGCGAGATGAGTTTTGGTCTATTCTAGGAGAAAATGAAAGCTGATTTTTCTCTCCCTGATTAGCATTTTTATAGCGTTCCTCGAATTTGCTCTGCCTGTTCGTAATTAAATACTGCCCGTGGTGTCTCGTCCATCTTGGTAATGTTTGGTTGGACAACGATGAATTGGATTTTCTTTACAACTTCTCTCTGCTGTTAGAAAATAAGACAACTTTTTACTTCACTGGAGAAAAGAGGAGGCCTTGGAAGGCAGAAGCTCAGCTTCTAGCAGGCAGGGATTGGGCCCTGTAATTCTAGACAGGAAATGAAAATTTAGGTGGAAATTTAAAATAGCACCAGGTCTTATGACCCCTTGCAGGAGGCCCCATTGAACCAACTTCCAAATATATGGGAAATTTCATTTCAATGTTTAATAATAAATAAATAATCCATATGTCTGTGGTTCTTTAAGGTTTACAAAATGTTTTCCTCATGAAGTAGGCAAGGTAGGAACTAATTATTTTCCCCACTTTGCAGGAGAAGAGACTGGGATGGTTAAGCGATGTGCCCATAGTCATACAGCTGATAAGTATCACAGCTGGAATTCAATGCCTCCTATGTCCAGTGCTTCTTGTTTTGGTTCTGGTGGTGCAAAGATGAGTCTGCATGGAGGTGCACAGAGGTACATGGAGTGAATAATGAGTGATGTTTCCAAGAAACTTTAAGGCTTATGATACAAATTGGAAAATAAGTGCATGAGAGAGGCCCAAACAGAGAGTAGGAGAGATTCAGACAGGGAGACATCACTGGAAGAGTGAAGGAAGACTTCATGGAGAAAATGGCAGATGAGCTGGATCTGAAATGATGAATTTGACAAATAGAGACATTAAGGGAGATGACTCTAGGTATGGATGACAACCTGGACAAAAGCAAGCAGGCAGGAAAGGTAAGGGGAGAACAGTGGAATGGCAAATTATCTAGTTCGCCCAAATCATGGCTTAGAGGATATCCCAAAACCTTTAGTTTGGCTGTAAGTTATTAAAACTACACCCTACATATGAAAAGGACCATTAAAAAAGTTGGCTGGAAAAATGGATTGGAACTTATCTCTCCTCTTAATAGAGAAATGAATAATTAAAGATAACCAAATGTTGCACATGCTATCAGGTGTGGCTACTTTGTCAATTAGTTTTGTTTAACTACTTCTCTTTCCTGAAAGTAAGGATTCAGTGGTAGGGGGTAGTATATGAAGAAATGGCTGTAATTTTTTTTAAAGCATCAACCTCAACAAGGAAGGAAGGAAGGAAGGAAGGAAGGAAGGAAGGAAGGAAGGAAGGAAGGAAGGAAGGAAGGAAAACTGAAAGAAAACTAGCTGTGGAGAGCCACTTAGAAGCTCAAAGGGAGTATTTTCCTTTTGATGATTCCTGAACACAAGCATTAGGTAGAGAAAGCACATGGAGGCTTCCTGAAACACAGAGACCTCCCTTTGTCTGGCCCCCAGTTCTGGGCTCAACCCCTTCCAGGATGTATCAGGAAGATGTTAAGAGAATAACTCCCAGACACGGACCTTAAATGAATTCAATTACCATAGCAACCCAAACCAACCAAGACAGAGATTAGTCAGGGCTTGACCTATTGTTTTGTTGATTGTCTGAGCTTAAGAAAGTGATGGAGAAAATGTTAGTAAGGCAGGTTAAACTTCAAAGTATGTCATTCTGTACATTCAGAAAGCCAGTTGTTAACCAGCACACCCATGGAGTCAGCCTGGATGCTTTCATGGACCTGCCATCTTATCCTTATGGGTATATTCCCTCAGTCAGTGCAGAGCTGACTCCATCTGTGCCTTCTCACCTACTTCTTGTCTATGTCATAGAGGAGATTATTCATAGGTTGGAAACCTCTTTTTAGGCCTTTTAACATTATGTGGGTACCTGTGTAACACTTGGGCTGTCTACATGTCTCTTGTACATTACTCTTGAAGCTCAACCAGCCTACCTTCTTTTCCAAGTATAGATTTTCTTTATAGTTTTTCCCCTCACCTCATGCAGTCTTTAACTCAATTCCCTTTGACATACCTGAAATTTTTACTCATCTGAGATTATGGGATTCTATAATTTACAGTCATATAACATCACTAGGAGAATGGTGGTGGTTTTAAATGGCTCTTTATAGTGGAAAACCGCTTAAGATCATTGAAAATGCTATGAAATTTCTCAAATGGAATCCAGTCCACCTAATTTAGTCCAGCCAATCAAACCTGGATCCACCTCATCAAGCATCTGAGTGTCCCAGACATATTTAGTGATGCATAATTCAATGGGCTGACCATCCAACTATATAGCATAGTCTGAACCAGCAGTGCTCAAACTTTTTAGTCTCAGGACCCCTTTATAATATATAATATAATATTACAACTACAATTACAATATTTATACTCATTACAATATTGAAGCTCTCTAAAAGAGATTTTGTTTTATGTGGATCATACCATATTCAAAATTAAAAGTCTCAGTATTATAATAAAAATAACTTTGACCTCCAGGGCCCCCTAAAATGGTCTGAGGGACCCCCTGATCTCCCCAGACCATACTTTGAGACTTGATGGTCTGAACAATACATATTCTTTACCTCCTTGGCTTTTCCAGTGGGTGTCAGTTGGTCAATCTAGCTCCAGTCAATGAAACTTTGGTTCCTTGTACAAGAATCCCAGATTCCTTCATAGGTCACAAGGCTAAAATACAGTTTTTTTAGCCCTCTGAAGGAAGTTCGTGTTCAAGGTCACTATGAGATCAGAACCACTAACAGTCACTCCCTCATAGAATTTCATAGCTGGAAATGACCTTAGATCAATCACAAAATCATAGATTTCAAGAGATAAGGACTCTTATCTACCGTCTAGACCAACACTCTCATTTTACGGATGAGGAAATTGAAGCCCAGAAGCGTGCTATAACTTGCCCAAACTCCATAGTGGTTACTTTGTTCAGCCTTCTTTGATAGAGGTAGTGGTGCCCTCAGGAAGGCAGGCTCCCTCAAATGGAGTCTTGGTAAAATATATAGGGGAGCTGGTTTATGGTAACTCTACCAGGAAGTTCAAGGTCCATGTAGCTCTTGGCTCTACGGGAGACTGAAGATACCCTTGCTATTTACAACTTGAATCTCAGAATTCTATCAGTGTCCATGGTTGGATAGGACCCAGAGAGATCAAGAGACCTGAGTTCTAATTCTAATTCTGCTACTAATGAACTGTATAGACTGGGGCAAGTCTTTTACTCTACCTGAGCCTCAGGTTCCTCATCTGTAAAATGAAAGGTTTGGTGCAGGCCTTTTTTATCTGTTTTGTTTCATAGACGCCTTTAACAGTCATATGGAGCCTATGGGTCTTTCTTTAGAATGTTTTTAAATGCATCAAGTAAAATATATAGGATTGCAAAGAAAACCAAAGGTTAGAGAAAATAATTTGTATTTTTTTCTGATCAGGGTGCATGGAACCCCCTTGAAATCTATTTTTAGTTTAAAAATCCCTGGACTATATGATCTCTTAAGGTTCCTAAGGATCTATGATCCTATGGTTCTCTAATTTCAGGTTTTAAAAGCACTTTAAAAAAAATCTGGGTGCTCAAATCTGTTCTCCAATACAATTTGTGGAACCTTGGACAAATGAGTTTATCTCTTAGGACCTCCTCATCCATAAAAATGAAGACAATAATTGTATACTTACCTACATGGTTACTGTAAAGAAAGTGCCTTGTAAACCTGTAAATCTTACAGACGATTGACTGAGAGCTGAAAAGGACCTCAGAGATGATCTAATCCAACCCTTCTCATGGATGAGAAAACCAAACCCCACAGAAATGAAATTACTTTCCAAAGATTCCAAAGGTCATAAGTGTTGGAAGGTGGATCTAAGTCCAAATGTTCTTTCCATCATCTCATTTTAAGCTTTTACTGTCTTAACCATCCCCTCATATTCAGAGAGAGCTGCATATACACCTTCTTGGTGAATTAAATATGCTCCCTTGGGAAAAAAAAGTCCCCCTTTCTCTAGAGAAGGAAAATCTATAATTCATGTTCTGTTCCTTTCCCCTAGACCAATCCAAGTGATTTTTTAAACCTTATTGTTAGCAGCCTGGGATTCCCGCCCTCCCCCCAACTTAGGAACCTTCCTAAGAGGGTTAACATGCTAATACTAAGCAACCTAGATATTTACTAAGAATTCATATGCCCTTTGCAAGTTCGATTTGAGTCAACAGAGTGTTATGGCAGCTACAAAACCTCATGTCATCTTATGTGTCAGTAAGGGAGGCATAGAGCCCAGAACAAAAGAGACAAGAGCACCAGTGGACTCTGCCCTGCTCCGGTCACATCTGTATCATGCTTAGTTCCTGCCACCACATTTTAGGAAGGGCATGGACAAGGTGGAGTACATTGAGAGGAAGACAAAAAAGATGATAAAGGAGAGAGAGACACAGAGACAGCGACAGAGAGAAACAGACAGAGACAGAGAGAGGATATTTATTTTGTTGTTCAGTCATGTCCAATTCTTTGTGACCCCATTTGGGGTTTTCTTGGAGGGGGTTGCCATTTCTTCCATCAGCTCATTTTACAGATGAGGAAAATGAGGCAAACAGGGTTAAGTGACTTGCCCAGGGTCACACAGCTTGTAACTGTCTGAGGCTGGATTTGAACTCCAGGGGCAGTGTTATTGCCATGCATTAAGGCTCCACCTAGCTGTCCAGAATATTTATTAAATGTTTATATGCCAGGCACTGTGCTAAGCACTAGAGATACAAATACAAGCAAATAAGACAGTCCTTAACCTTAAGAAGATTATATCCTTTTTCTTTTTTAAAGGAGATTATATTCTAATGTCAGGTAATAAGTATTTATTAAATCCTATTATGTGCCCAGAGCTGTGCTAAATGCTAAATAAATACACTCAAAAAAGTTCCTGTTATCCAGGAATTCACATTCTAATGCCAACGAATGTGTGATAATAAGATATAACTGGGTAAATTGGAGCTAACATTAGTATTATGAAGGATGAAGGAAGGCTTCTTTTAGAAGCAAAGGTTTTTAGCAAAACTTGAAAGAACCAGGGAGGTCAGGAGACAGAAATGAGGAGGGAGAGGATTCCAGGCATGGTGGATGAACAGTGAAAATGCCCAGTCAGAAGATGGGGTTTTATGTTCAAAGAACAACAAAGAAGCCAGCATCATTACGGGAAGATTATACACAAAGAAGAGCTGGAAGGGTTGGGGGAGGGGAGGGGGAGGGGAGGGGGAGGGTCCCAGGACAGGGTGAGAGACTGGCAAGGAGAAGTTGGAGGAATGAATGAGGCAGCATGTGACTAGAGTCTTTCCTGATTGGGTGGTCCCAGTAAAGGAGTCACTAGTCAAGAGATGGGAGATTTCTACAGTGTTGGAAGGTGGTTGGTAAGGAGGAAAAGTCGGGAGAGCTATCTATCATAAGTAAGTTGAAACCTATCTGGAGCCCTTCCTGAAAAAGAGGTCCAGTGAAAGAGTTACCTCCCCCAAGAGAATGGGGCTTCAGGGTAGAAATCATTACGTTTGAGAGTCAATTGAAGGGACAGCTAGGTGGTGCAGTATATAGAGCACTAGCCCTGGATTCAGGAGGACCTGAGTTCAAATCTGCCCTCAGACACTTGCTGGTTACTAGCTGTGTGACCTTGGGCAAGTCACTTAACCCTCATTGTCCTGCAAAAAAAAAAAAGTCAGTTGAAGAAATGGAATTTTTTGCCTAGAAAAACACTTAAGGAAAATATGATATTTGAAAAGGTTCCTCAGTCAGGAGGTAGTGGGTTTTCCCCTCACTAGAGATTTTTCCTTTCTTTTTTTTTTTTTTGCAGGGCTATGAGAGTTAAGTGACTTGCCCAAGGTCATACAGCTAGTAAGTGTCAACTATCTGAGGCCAGATTTGAACTCAGGTTCTCCAGATTCCAGGGCCAGTGCTCTATCCACTGGGCCAACTAGCTGCCTCCTCTCACTAGAGATTTTCAAGCAAAGGATGGATAACCATTTGTCAGATTTTCAACCCAGCTACCAAACTGATCTTCCTAAACCACAAATCTGACCATGTCACTCCCCTGAACAAGAACTTTCAATGGCTCCCTATTGCCTTTAGGATAAAATTCAAAATCCTATTTAACATTTAAAGACATTCACAATCTAGTTCTAATGTATTTTTCTAGGCTAAACTCTAATCACTTTTATACACTTTACATTCCAACCAAACCAACCTACTAATTAATGTTCCCCATGTACAACATGCCACCTTTCTACTTTGTGCCTTGGCACAAGCTCCCATATCTTCTTCCTCATCTCTCTCTGAGAACACCTAATTCACTTCAAGCTCATTCAAGTGAGTGAATCAAAAGCTACCTCCTTTAAGACCCTTTTCCAGATTCCACCAATAATAAATGTTCCCTTCCTCCACAATTACTTTGCATTTATTTGTTTGAATTCTGTTTTTAAATATTAAAAATGTATCTTCTCTCCTTCCACTTTATCCTCTTCACACTAAAATTAATTAATTGATTAAGCCCCTTGTAACCAGTATACATAGTCTAGCCACCCCCCCGAAAAATGGTCATATGACAAGATATACAGTATATTCTACATCTTGAGTTCATGACCTACATTTCTGTCAATCAGTGTATAGCAAGCTTTATCACTGGTCTTCTGGAATGATAAATTGTCATTGTACTAAGCAGAATTCTTGAGTCTTTTAAGTTTTTTGTCTTTATGCCATTGAACAAATGAGTATCATTTTCCTTCCAACAAAATGTAAGCTATTCCAGGGCAGGGGTTGTTCAGTTTTCTTTTTCTCTGAATCCCTGGGTGCTGGGCACAAAGCAAGCACTTACTAAACGAGTGGTGAATTGTGTACAAAGACAAAACCAAAAATAGTTCTTCCTTCAAGGAACTTCTATTCAGCTGGCTCTGTCATAAGGGATTCTTATTCAGACACATATTGAGATAGATACTTTTGGGGGCAGCTAGATGGCACAGTGGATAGAGCACTGGTCCTGGATTCAGGAGTACCTGAGTTCAAATCCGGCCTTAGACACTTACCACTTACTAGCTGTGTGACCCTGGGCAAGTCACTTAACCCCAATTGCCTCACCAAAAAAAAAAAAAAGAGAGAAATAGATACTTTTTGTGTTCCTTTGCAACTCTGGGTCTTAGCAGCTGTGTGACCCTGCAAATCCAGTCTGTAAATATAGGCTGAGTTTAAGAGAAAGAAGCAAATGTCTCATCAGCAAAGGGCAAGGCATTTTGTTCACGTCTCTAAGTATCCAGTTGTGGGTTGTTGGTTGGTTGTTTTTTTTTTTTTCTTCACCCCGAGCCTGGCTGTCTCCATTCTTTATTACTCCAGGCATGATTTAGCACACACACTTAAAAAATGAAAGAACAACTTCTTAAATTTGCAGTGAATGTATTGTTCAATAGATTTGATTTACTAGTTATGAGCCATCGAAAGGGCCGCCATAGCAATTTATTGCAATGTTGACTCAGGCGTTGGAGGCTGCTGCCTCACTCCTGCTCTGACCGCCATAAAAATAATCCAATGACGCTAAGACTCACCATCCATCTCGGGGCCTGTTTGGGATTTTAATTGCCCCCGCCCCTCCCCTGGGCCATCTATCAGCCTTCCCTCTTGAATGATAAAATGAGCTATGTCATGTCCCTCAGTGTTGGTGGGATTTGTTCAACGTGGTGGGTGGAAACTTGGAGGGCAGAGATTTTCTGGGTGGGATGTCTTGTGGGAAATTTAAAGGGATTCCATTTGCCTTCTGGGTGATTTTGTACTGAGTCACAGAAAGGCTGGAATGGTAGCAGGGAAAGGGGGAGGACATAGAGTTTAAAAGGATGATTCTGAAGGGTTGGGGTTCATCAAAGACCAGAAATGTCCAAGTCAAACAAACTCTGCCTTTGGTTTTCCTAGATAGGAAAAAAAAAAGTATATTCCTCTCTTCAGAGCAGATGGGTTGACTCTGATGCCCATGTTTGGGATAGATGCTTCCTTTGCCCATATAGTGCCCTCTCTTAACTCCCCAGAGGTGAAAAAATGATAAAGAGCCCCTAGAAGCTGATATTTACACAGGAAAAAGAGAAAATTTCCTGGGCAAAAAATCAAGTTACTATGGATATAAGGACACTTCTCTTGACCCAGACCCCAGATTTGGCCAATGCCTTTCCTCATTAACCTCACTCATCTTGACTCACCATGTTCTCAGGGACACTCACATTTTATTGTTGTTGTTCAGTTGTTTTCAACTCTTTGTGACCTCATGGACCACAGCACACCAGAACCTCCTATCCTCCAATATCTCTTAAGTCTGCTCAAATTCATGTTATATTAATTTGTACTTGTGATCTCTTACTTTATATTTGGTTCTTATGAAGGGATCCTGTCGTCTCCTCCTCCCACCATCAGCTAGGACAAGCAGCTCCCCAGGGCCATTGTCATAAATGGATGAGTTGAAACATACTCTCATGCAGGGAGAATTCATATAGATGAAATCACAGATCCATCGAAGTATGGAAAATGGAAATATTACTATGTGCTAAGCACACCTGCACCAAATGGAGAGCACAGCATGCAACAATTCAACTCAATTCCAGAAGCATTTATCAGATGCCTACTGCTTACTTTGCAGCACCAAGGACTCTGGTAATCACTGAGGTCCAAGATAAAGACCAGACCTGTTATTTCATTAGCACAGGGAAATCTCAAATAACAAAATTCCCTCTGTCAATGGAGGCTGGCACCTTCTCTGCAACTCATAGGCTTAGAAAGTACCTAGAGGGGGGAGGAGCCAAGATAGTGGATTAGAGACAGCAACTAGTTGAACTCTCAACATTCCCCTCCAAACAATAGAATAATGTCTCAAATAAATGGAATGGAAGAGCCAACAAAAGAATAGGTTGAGATATGTTTCCAGCCTAAGAAAACTTAGGAGGTTCATAGGAGAGATCTGTGACACTGGGGTAGAGACCTGTCCACAGCACCTGTTCCCAGCACCAGCAGAGGGTTTTGGAGACAGCTGAAGCAGCAGCAGCAGCTTTGAGAGCTCTCAGCATAGAGGTGGTAAGGGAATCAGACAACTTGTCAGAAAGAGATGACAGGGGACCCATTGCTGGTAGTGAATACAACAGGCACTGATTAACAACTCTATTGCCCTTATGCAGTTGTATATCACAGTGCCATGGTGGAGAGGAGCACTAGCACTTATAGCAGCAGGGGAACAGGGGACCTTCACAGTTTCAGGGCCAAGAACAATACTAACACTTGCAGCTGCAGCCACAAGGGGCCCTTCCTGGGTAAAGACCAGAGCACAGACCAAAAGAGTAGTGGCTACACTTCTTCCACCATCATACCACCTTAGAAGCACCAAAAACTCAGAACTAGCTCTGAAAACAGCATCATGAAAAAGCCTGAAGCCTTTGACAGTGCCTCCCCATTCCAAGAGAGAAGAGACCAACTTTACATAAAGTTCAAAGTCAAGAAATAGGGTAAAAAAAATGAACAGACAACAAAAATCCTTTAGAGAAAAAAAAATGGATATTTAATGAAATACATGGCTTCCAAGCATTCCTGATGAAAAAAACCAGGCATGAATAGAAAATTTAACATTCAAACACAAGACTCAAGAGAAGCATAAAAATGTAAACATGAAAGGGAAATGGTAAGGGACTCAATAAGGTTAAACTGTTTATATTCCTATATGAGAAGATGATTTGTGTAACTCCTAAGAACTTAATCATTATTAGGGCAGTTAAAAGAAGTTTACATAGACAGAAGGCATTGGTGTGAGTCTATTATGTTGAAATTATCTCCCAAAAATGAAGTCATAAGAAAGAGGGATACACTAGGAGAACAGAGAAGGGAGAGACAGAATGGTGGAAATTTTCTCATGTAAAAGAAGAATGAAAGGAAGAACTTTTACAGTAAAGGGGTAAATGGGTGGGGGTACTGGACAATGCTTGAACCTCACTCTCATCAGAATTGGTTCAAGGAGGAAAGAATGTGTGAGTGTGTGTGTGTGTGTGTGTGTGTGTGAGTGTGTGTGTGTGTGTGTGCAGGTATACACACTCAGTTGTGTATAGAAATCTACCTTACCCAATAGGGAAATAGGAGAAGAGAGATGATTAAGAGAAAGAGGAAGGGAGATGATTTAAAAAAAAAGAGGGCAGATTAAGGGAGACAGTGGTCAGAAGCAAAATAGACTTTTGAGGAGGGACAAGATAAAAAGAGAGCGAGAAAGAGAGAAGAAGAAACAGAAGAAAATGGAATAGAGGGAAATACATAGCTAGTAACCATAACTGTGAATGGGAATGGAATAAACTCACCCATAAAATGGAAGCAGATGGCAGAATGGACTGGAAACTGGAATCCAAAATATATTGTTTACAAGAGACATCCTTGAAACAGAAAGACACACAGAGTTAAAATATAGGGCTGGAGCAGAATCTAATATGCTTTAGCTGAAGAAAAAAGACAGGGGTAGCAATCATGATCTCAGCAAAAGCAAAATAGACCTAATTAAAAGAGATAATCAAGGGAAATATTTTTGCTAAAAAGTACCATAGACAATTAAGTAATATCAAAAAATTTTAAAGCAAGTTTCTCTGATAAAGACGTCATTTCTCAAATATAAAGAGAATTGAGTCAAATTTATAAAAATAAGAGTTATTCCCCAGTTAACAAATGGTCAGAGGATATGAAAAGGTAGAGGAGGAGGAGGAGGAGGGAAAAAAAGAAAAGAAACGAGGGAGGTGTTTTAGAAAAACATGGCAAGACCTATATGAATTCATGCAAAGTGAAGTGAGAACCAGTAGATCATTGTGCATAGTAAGAGCAATGTTGTTATGATGATTAACTCTGAAAGACCTGCCTACTCTGATCAGTACAATGATCCAAGACAATCCTAAAGGACTTATGATGAAAAAAATGTGATCTATCTTCAGAGAGAGAACCGATGAACTCTGTGTGCAAATTGAAGTATAATTTTCTCACTTTCTTTTGCTTATTTTTGCAATATGGTTAATATGGGAAAATGTTTTGCATGATTTCACATGCATAATTGATATCCTATTGCTTGCCTTCTTAATGAATTTGGGAGGGAAGGAGAGAATGTGGAACTCAAATTTAAAAAGAAAAGATATTAAAAATAAATCATTCAAAAAAAGGAAAGAAAGTTATGTAGAACATTGAAAGGTTAAGTAACTTACCCAGGCTAACATATCCAGGATATGTCAAAGGTGGGACTTGAACCCAGCTCTCCCTAACTCTGAGATGAGTTCTTTATCCACTCTATCAAGTTTCCTCTCATATGCACTATGGATACAAAACCAAAATTAACACTCTCTGTCCTCCATGAACTTACATTCTGCTTTGGAGAATACAACATTTACACAAATAAGAGACCCTTGAACCATACCCAGTATGAAATTCAGTGTGGGTAAGGGGTAGAGGGGTTGCATGCAGGGAAAACAAAAAATCTGATCCAAATCCCAAAGGATTATTGATGAAACATAATATCCACCTCCAAAGAAAGAACTGATATTGATGGAACAGACTGAAGCATGCTATTTTTCACTTTCACTTTTTTCTTTTATTCAAGTTTTCTTATACAAAATGACTAATATGAAGTAAAACAATCATACATGTATAACCCATATCTGATTGCTTACTGCCTCAAGGTTGGGGAGGGGAGGGAGGGAATGAGGGATAAAAATTGGAACTCAAAACTATAAATAAAAGTGTTTATTACCTTAAGCATAAATAAATAAATTTGGGAGATTGGTAGATTTTTTAAATTGGTCTATGTTCTCAAGAAGCTTCTTTTTATCTCATTGTAAAAACAATTGATTCAGAGAAACATTTCAGAAGACTTACAGAGGAACCTGTAGTAACTGAGTATGAGTAAATATAGACAAGAATGTACAAGTGCAGAGTGGCATGCAGATGCAGTGAGCAATGGGAGACAAGGAGGGCTTCCTGGAGCAGTAATGCTTGTACATCCCATCTAATCAGGGATGGACTTGGATGACAGAGAGGTGAGGAAGGGGGAGGACCTCTTAGGTAAGGAAATTGGCACCTGATGAGAAAGGTAAGGAATAAGATAACCTTGAAGATGACCCACCAATGAAACAGGTTGCCAAAGGTGTAACTTTTCAAGAACTCATAAAAATCAGATGACTTAGATGAGATAGCCAGAGACCAGGAAAACTCATTAGAAGGGCTGGTTAAATAGGTACCAAGGCTGACCAGCAAAAGCATCAGACTAAGTTAAAAAACAACCCTGGCTCAATCATTTACTGTCTGTGACTTTCAATAACTCATTGGACTTCTCTAGCCCTTAATTTCTTTGTCTTTATAGTGGGGAATATACTTTACAGAATCACATATTAGAACCAGAAGGGACATTAAAGGTCAAATCCCCTCATTTTACAGATGAGGAAACTAAGTCTCAGAGAGGTAAAATGAGACCTGGGCTCTGATCCTGCCTGTGCGACTTGGTATCTGTGTAAACCTGGACAAATTGCTGCTTTTAAAAACTTCCAAAAGGGTCTCAAAGTAAAAAAACAGCTCAGAGACCAGAAACATCTTAGCCAACTCTAATATGTCTGACATTTACAAAGTGCTTTAAAGTTTGTTTGTTTGTTTGTTTGGGGAAATTCTTTTATTCTAAATTTAACAAACATCAAATAAAATTAGCATTTCTATATCCCCAGGAGAAAGAGAATATTGTTTATGAAACCATTTGTGAAACTCTATAAAAATGATGGTGATAATTAACAATAATAGTAATTGCTAGCATTTATATAGCACTTAACTATGTGCCAGGCACTGAGCTAAGCACTTTACAAATATTATCTAATTTGATCCTCACAACAACCCTGGATGGTGCACACCATGATTATCCCCATTATACAAATGAGGGAACTGAGGCAGACAGAGGTGAAGAGACTTTTTCAGGGTTACACAGCTAGTAAGTGTCTAAGGTTGGATTTGAACCCAGTTCTTCTTGATTCCAGGTACAGCTCTCTATCCACCTCACTGCTTGCTTCTAAAGTATATATATGTGTGTGTATGTATGTGTGTGTGTGCATGTGTGTATGTGTGTGTATGTGTGTGTGCACATATACACATACATACATACACACATACATATATATATATATCGACATATACCTTTCAGTGCTGTCCTGATTGAGTTTTCTTCTGTGCCTTAAAATATATGAAGTACTTTACATACATTTTCAAATGTATGTAAAATATGTTAAGTCTTACATGTGGGTTCAAAAAAATGACTCAAATGGTCTAGACTGGGGAGGCAGGGTGAGATAGCAGTTTGTCTGAAAAAGACCTGGCAGTTTTCATGAACTAGAAACTCACTATGAGTCAGAAATATGATGTGGCCAGGAAAAGAGCTGATGTGATCTTGGATTGCATTTAAAAGCAGACTTTCAAGGAGCAAGGAGGTGAGACTCCTGCCATTCTCTGGTCAGACTACATCTGGGCTACTGTGTTAAGGTCTGGCTGCTCAATAAGCTGGAAAATGTCCAGAAGAAGACAGCTAGCACCAGCCCTTAGACCTGAGGACCTGAGGTCAAATCTGGCCTCAGACACTTGACACTTACTAGCTGTGTGACCCTGGGTAAGTCACTTAACCCTGTTGGCCTCAGTTTCCCCATCTGTAAAAATGAGCTGGAGAAGGAAATGGCAAAATACCCCAGTATTTTTACCAAGAAAACCTCAAATGGGGTCACACACCGCTGAGCAACAAAAGATTTAATCTTCATTTCAGGAAAAATTCCCTAACAATTTGAACTGTCCAAAAGTGGAGAGGCTTTCCTTTGGGGAAGTAATGGATTTCCTTTCATTGAAAGACTTCAAGCAAAGGTAAGACCATTTATCTGTTATGTTGGAGTTTGGGGATTTTTTTTTTCATGTATAGCTTGGACTCATTGGACACAGAGGTCTCTTTCAAATTTGAATCCTATGATTTGCCTAAAATCAGAAGACCAGTTAAGTGGCAGTGTTGGGACAGGAAGCCAAGTGTTCTCACCTAGTGTGATCAAGTATCTTTCCAATACACCCTGCTTCATTAAGAAGCTGTAGTAAGGATCAAATGAACAAATATATTGAACGAAGAGGCTATTGAGATGTAAAATTCTTTTTACTTTGTAATTGAGGTTGATCAGAAGTACCCTGACCAATGTGATGAATATATCTCCTGGCCAAAAAAAAAAAAAATTAAAAAAAACAAAAATAAATTGATTCATTGGGATTTCAGGGCAGGAATTTTTGTTGAAGACTTTTGAAGGGTGCCCCCCACAAGGGAATGTATTGGTTGCTGTGATTTGGGGATGCCCTCCAGTGATTGGTTGACTAAGGTTCAAGAAAATGGACTCTAGTCAGAGGAACTTCCCCTTTCACCTATAAGATGAAGCTCTGAAATGGCTTTGTTCTTTTACTCCATTTTTCCCCATGAGCTTTCTCTCTTTTGGATTTCTAGGTTAGTGGGCAGCAAGATTGAGGGGAGTGGTGGAGAAAAAGTCTCCCAAAATGAAAAGGGATAAAAGGGGTAAAACATTATATCCCAGCTCTATCTTACACAACACACCTTCCCTGATTCTCTCTCAGTTGTCAATCATCTTGGAATAAGTTCCAGTCGCTGGGGACAAATCAGAGGAGTATCCTATACCCTCTCATGCCAACCTCCATGGGAGAGACCCAGCAAACAAAGTTCCATGCCCTGTAATCTCATTGGATTAATTGAACTCCCCAAATTGATCAGCAGTATCTGATCAGCCCCTGTTATAATTAACAGGACTTGACATTTGAGGTTTTTTCTTCTTCCTGCTCTTAAATATCTCCTGGTGGAAGTTAAGTGAGTTAATGAAAGAGCACTAGATTTGGAGTCGGCATGGCCTGAGTTCAGATTCCAATCCAGCCATTTACTAACTGAGTAACCTTAGGCAAATTACCCTGCCCCACCCCCAGTTTCTTCATCTGCAAAATAAGGCTAAGAATAGCAGCTATTTCATGGGACTGTGGTGAAGATCAAATGAAATAATGTATTAAAGGACTTTGCAAACTTTAGAGTTCTCTATAAATGTGAGCTATTACAAAAATACGTTGAGAAAATTGGCATGTATGTGTGTGTATGTGTGTATGTGTGTGTGTGTGTGTGTGTAGGAGTGGAATAATAATAATTACTGACATTTATATAGTAGTCTAAAGTTATAAATGACCTTATTGGCATTATTTCACAACAACTGTTTGATATTCACAACAACTTGGAACATCTGTTTAAGGATTATCTCAAATTTTACAAATGGAGAAACTGAGGCTTAGAAAGACTAAGCAATTTGTTACAATGCTAATTGATTCCATTACTATTACCTATAGGTTTTAGAGTTGAAAAAGATCCTAGATACCATTGAATCCAATCACCCCATTTTATAGATGAGGAAATTGAAGCCCAAGGAGGTCAATTATAATAGTAGAGCTAGAATCCAGTACATCATATCATTTTCACCACAGCACTAAAAGATACCTGGAAAAGTGGGGACCATCCCCACTTAAAGAAGTGGCCCTGGTATGGGCCCACTAAAGCTGATTCAGAGTGGGGCAATAACTCAGAGCAGCCTCTCCATCACCAGAAGAGTCACCTGCCAGGGCCCTGGATCCAAGTGTCATCACCCCCTTTGGAAACCTTTGGAGCTCCCTACTCCCAGGCAAGGAGAAGTTCAGCTAGCTGTAGTTCTGGGCACCTTGTTTGGACCCTGGTTATTACCAACTGAATAGAAACAGTTTGGGCAGACAGGAGGTACCAGCTTCCTGTTTAGGCAAAGTATCAGCCAAGAAAGTAACTGGATATCAAAGTCCCCAGCCAGAAAAGATTCAGGACCCCACCCCCACCCTCCACCAAACCCTCACCAAGGGTCAGCACAGTGAACAGAAATTTCTCTGGATGTATATGAGCCTACTCTCCCTAAAACACAGGCTTGACTATTGCTCAAAGAATCTTAAGGAAGAAAGGGTTGGAGGGATCTACATATTAGACATTTGACAAGTGATCCAAGGGTCCTAGATGGCATTTTTAGCCACAGAGCCAAAATCTAAACTTACAGCCCTGCCCTGGAGAGGAAACAACGCCATTGCTTTTGTTTTCTTGCTTACTTACTAAAATATCTCATGAACCTTCTCCTACCTCCCATAAACTCAGTAAAGCAAAATATCTCAGGAACAAGGTCTAACTCTTCTTGTTTGTTTGTTTGTGTGAGGCAATGAGGGTTAAGTGACCTGTCCAGGGTCACACAGCTAGTAAGTGTCAAGTGTCTGAGGCTAGATTTGAACTCAGGTCCTCCTGAATCCAGGGCCACTGCTTTATCCACTGCACCACCTAGCAGTCTAACTCTAAAACTGACTTAGGCATAGGAGAACTATACCAGAATCTCAGAACTAGAAGGGATTTTGGAGGCCACCCAATCCAAACCCTACTTGGGCAAGACCCCTGACCCCCAACATTCCTTTAGCTTCTATTTGAAGATATCTTGGGAGAGGGAAGCATTGTTCCTCAAGGCAATCTTTCCACCTTTGATTAGCTTGGATTGTCAGGAAATCAAACAAGCTTTGATTCTTCTCTCCATTGCCTACTTCCAGTCTCGGAGGCCAAGTAGAGCATGTGCTGATATGGAATCCCTTCTTTTTGAGAAATGGCCATGTAACTATTGTCAACAGGCAATCACAACATCACAAAACTTACGTGAAAACCAGGTTTGTTACTAGAGAAATGAACATGCATATGGAGCCCAAAGAGTTCACAGTTCTTCCAGAAGTTTGTATATTTATGACAGTACAACAAAAGGAGGTGGAGAAAACAGGAAGGGGCATGGCATGGGAGGGGACAGGTACAGTAACCCCTCCCAAAAGGGGAGGGGCAAGGTGATAGCAAAAGCTGCATTCTTTCCCTTTGGGAGCCACCTGACTATGAAGATAGGAGGGTCTGCTTATTTACAAAGGACCCCAGATGCACAAGCATTGTCCCAGCCTGGCACAGACTGGCTGGCTCCTGTCTTGCTTCCCAAAGACAGGTAGGGAGTCCAATTTGAGGTGTAGCAGCAAATTATGTCAGCTCAGGGGGAGCTTCTTTCTTGACATATTCAGGGCCACTCAAAAAGACAAGGTCAGGAGCCCCTTTGTCATCCCTTAACACACTTTGTACTTTTAATTTGAATGCTTTCATGCTGGTGACAATATGCTAGTGACTTTATCTCAAAAAAAAAAAAAGTTTTTTATTAAGCCCTAGGGCACTGAGGACACAAAGATGAAAAGTGACATATTCCTTGCCCTCAAGGTGCTTACATTCTACTAATGGTATTAATGGAAGGAAGGAAACACGTATTTATTTGGTGTTTTTTTTTAAATCAGTCAGGGACTATGCTAAGTGTTTTAAAAATTCTATCTCATTTAATCCGCACAACAACCCTGGGAAGTAGGTATTATTATCATCCCCATTTTACAGATATGGAAACTTAGTCAGATAACATTTAAGTGACTTACCCAGCATCACACAACTTTAAGTCTCTGAGAGTGGATTTTAACTCATGTCTTCCTGACTCCAGGTCCAGTGTTGTATCCACTGCAATACCAGTTACCCTAAAAGGTGTAGAAAAGGAGAAAAGGGGGAGATAAGATATGAGGGAGGAGCATAAGGATTTGGCAATTGTTTAGATATGGAGTAGAAAACTAGGGGGAAAGTCCTTTATTGCTTCTAATACCTCAGATGCTTACTAGTTGTGTGACACTGGGCAAGTCACTTAACCCTGTTTGCCTTGGTATCTTCATCTGTAAAATGAGCTGGAGAAGGAAATGGGAAACCACTCCAGGAAAGAACTATGGAGTCTGAATGCAGATTGAATCATATTGCTTTCACTTTTTTTGTTGCCTTTTTGTTGTTGCTGTTTCTTCTTTCTTGTGTTTTTTTCCTTTTGTTCTGATTCTTCTCTTACAACATGACTAATGTGGAAATATGTTTAACATGATATTAACATGTATAACTTATATCAGATTATTTGCTGGCTTTGGGAGGAAAGATGGGAAGGCAGGTGGGAGAAAAATTTGGAACTCAAAATCTTGCAAAAGTGAATATTGAAAGCTATCTTTACATGTAATAGAAAAAAAATAAAGGTCTGGAAAAAATAGAACATAAACTCTTTGAAGGCAGTGACAACTTTCATCTTGGCTCCTTCAGTGCTTAGCACAGTGCCTAGTACATAGTAAAAGTAAAATAAATTATTTTTTCTTGATTGAATAAAAAAGTATAATCTTCCCAGAAAACTTGAGTATAATACTTCAAGGGGAAAAGTGGGCATTTAATGAAATAGAGGACTTTCAAACATTATTTATGAAAAAACAAAAGATATAGAAATTTTGACTTTCAAATATGAGACTCAAGAGAAGCATAACAAGGTAAATATGAAAGAGAAATCATAAGGGACTTAATAAGGCTATACTGTTTACATTCTTCTATAGAAAAGTGATACATGTAACTTCTTTTTTAATAGTATTTTTTTTCCAATTACATGTAAAGATAGTTTTCAACATTTTTTTTTGGTGAGGCAATTGCGGTTAAGTGACTTGCCCAGGGTCACATAGCTAGTGTCTGAGGCTGGATTTGAACTCAGGTCCTTCTGAATCCAGGGCTGGTGCTCTATCCACTGTGCCACCTAGCTGTCCCTCAACATTATTTTTTTTTCTCCATGGTGATAATTGATTTTTTTAATTTTATAAAAATATTGTATCATTTTCCATTTACATGTAAGGATAATTTTTGGGGGGTGGGGCAATGCGGGTTAAGTGACTTGCCTGAGGTCACACAGCTGGTTAAGTGTCAAGTGTCGAATGTCTGAGGCCAGATTTGAATTCAGGTCTTCCTGAATCAAGGGTCGGTGCTTTATCCACTGAACCACCTAGCTGCCCCATAAGGATAATTTTCAACATTTGTTTTCATAGAATTTTTAGTTCCAAATTTTTCTCCCATCCTTCCTTCCTTCCCCCCTCCCCAAGATGGAAAGCAATCTGATATAGGTTATATATGTACAATCACATTCAACATATTTTTGCATTCATCATATTGTGAAAGAAGAATCAGAGCACAAGGGGAAAACCTCAAAAAATAAGGGAAAAACAGCCCCAAATTAAAAACAGTATGGTTCAAACTGCATTCAGAATCCACAGCTCTTTTTTTTTTTTTTTGGATGTGGAGAACATTTTCTATCATGAGTTCTTTGAAATTATTTTGGATCATTGCACTGCTGAGAAGAGTCAAGTCTATCACAGTTGATCATCACACAATGTTGCTGTTACTGTGCACAATGTTCTCCTGGTTCTGCTCCTTTCACTCAGCATGAGTTTGTGTAAGTCCTTCCAGGTTTCTCTGAAATCCTCTTGCTCATTGTTTCTTACAGCACAATAGTATTCCATTACATTCATATACCACAACTTGTTTAGTCATTGCCCAATTGATGGACATTCCCTCAATTTCCAATTCTTTGCCACCACAAAGAGAGCTGCTATAAATAATTTTGTACATGTGAGTCCTTTTCCCTCTTCTATAATCTCTTTGGGATACAGACCTAGCAGTGGTACCACTGGGTCAAGGGGTATGAACAGTCCCATAGCCCTTTGGGCATAGTTCCAAATTACTCTCTAGAATGCCTCAACATTCTTTTTTTTTTTTGTGGGGCAATGAGGGTTAAGTGACTTGCCCAGGGTCACACAGCTAGTAAGTGTCAAGTATCTGAGGCCGGATTTGAACTCAGGTCCTCCTGAATCCAGGGCTGGTGCTTTATCCACTGCACCACCTCAACATTCATTTTTTTGTTTGTTTGTTTGTTTGTTTTTTGCAGGCAATGGGGGTTAAGTGACTTGCCCAGGGTCACACAGATAGTGTCAAGTGTCTGAGGCCGGATCTGAACTCAGGGACTCCTGAATCCCGGGCCGGTGCTTTAACCACTGCGCCATCTAGCTGCCCCTCAACATTCATTTTTAACAAGATTTTGAGTTCCAAATTTTTCTCCCTTCTTCCCTCCTTTCCCTCCCACCTCCCCAAGAAAACAAGTAATTTGATAGAGGTGATACATGTGCAATTATGATACATGTCAGTTCTAAGAACTCCATCATAGGACAGTTAGAAGGAATCTACATAGACAGAGGGCATGGCAGTGAATCAATTTTGTTAGGATGATCAAAAAAATGAAGGTGTAAGAAAGAAGGATACACTGCGATGAGAAAGAACGAGGAAGAATAGAAAAAATTATCTTACATAAAAAAGGTTTACAAGAAAGAGGTTTTTTTACAGAAGATGGGGAAACGAAAAAGGGGGATGCAATACTTGAACCTCATTCTCATTGGAATTGGTTCAAAGAGGAAAGAATATATATGGGTGTATGTGTATGTGTTGCATATGCGTATATACACATTCACATATATACTATATATACATGTGATGTATATATACATACATGTGTGTATATATAGATGTATGTGTTTGTATTCATATATACTATACACACATGATATACATATATGTGTATGTACGTGTGTACTATATTTACATGGAGTATATATTGAGTGCATATACACGCATGCGCATGTGTGCTGTATACACATAGCATACATAGACATGCATGTGTATATAAGTGTGAATGTGCACATATACATTATATGTGTATGTATAGTATCTGTGTGTGTGTGTGTATATATATACATACACATATACATACACATACACATATACATATACATACACATACACATACACATACACATATACATATACATATACATATACATATACATATACATATACATATACATATACATATACATATACATATACATATACATATACATATACATATACATACACATACTCGGTTGGGTATAAAAATCTATCTTACCCAAGAAGCAAGTAGGAGGGAAAGGAGTTAAGAGAAAGAGGGGGTTAAAAAAAGGGAGGTCAGATTAAGAAAGGCAGTGATCAGAAGCAAAACAGAATTTTGAGGAAGGACAGGAGAAAAAGAAAAAGCAGGATAAAGAGAAGAAAATAGGACACAGGGAAATAAAGAGTTAATAATTATACTGGGAATGTAAATGTCATCCCATTTACTCATAAAACAGAGGTGAATAGCAAAAATGGATTAGACACAGGGTTAAAATAAGGGACTGGAATTTTGCTTCAACTAAAGTAAAAAAAGGCAGGTGTAGCAATCATGATCTCAGACAACGAAAAAGCAAAAATAGACCTAAATAAAAGAAATAAGAAAGGAAATTACATCTTGCTAAAAAGTGCCAAAGACAACAAAGCAATAGCAACACTAAACATATGTGTGCCAAATGGCACAGCATCCAAATTCTTAAAGGAAAAGTTAATATGTTATGGTATAAAATAGACAGTAAAACTATGCTAGTGAGGATCTCTACTTTCCTCTCTCAGAACTAGATAAATCTAGTCATATAATAAATAAGAAAGAAGTTAAGGAAGTGATTAGAATTTTAGAAAAGTTAGATATGATAGACCTGTGGAGGAAAGTGAATGGGAATAGAAAGGAGTAAAACTTTTTTCTCAGCTGTACATAGCACCTTCATAAAAATGACCATGTATTGGGACATAAAAACCTCATACTAAGTTCAGAAAGATAGAAATATTAAATTACCTTTTTCTTACCATAGTGCAAAAAAAATTATATTCAATTAAGGGTCATTGAAACATAGCCTAAAAATTAATTGGAAACAAAATAATCTAATCCTTAAGAATGAGAGGGACAAAGAACAAATCATAGAAATAATCAATAATTTCATTAAAGAGAATGACAACAATAAAGCAACATTCCAAAATTTGTAGGATACAGCCAAAGCAGTATGTATGGGGAAATTTATATTCCAAGTGTATGTATCAATAAAAGAGAGAAAGAGCAGGTCAATGAATTTGTCATGCAACTAAAAAACTAGAAAAAGAAAAAATTAAAAGTCCCTAATTAAGTACTAAAATGGAAATTCTGAAAAATCAAAGGAGAGATTAATAAAATTGAAAGTTAAAAATCCCAACCCTTCCAATTATTAATAAACATGAATTGTTAATAAAATCAGGAGCTGGCTTATAAGAAAAATAAAATAGAGAAACTATTGGTTAATTTTATTTTTAAAAGAAGAAAAGCAAATTAACAGTAACAAAAATGAAAAGGGTAAATGCACCACCAATGAAGATGAAATTAAAGCAATTATTAGGAGATATTTTGCACAGTTGTATGCCTATAAAACTGAAAATCCAAGTGAAATGGATAAATATTTAAAAAATATATAAATTTCCTAGATTAACAGAAGATGAAGTAAATTGCTTAAATAACCCTATCTTAGAAAAAAGAAATTGAACAAACTACCAATGAGCTTCCTAATTTTAAAAAATCCCCAGGAACAGAAAGATTCGCCAGTGAATAGTATGAAACATTTAAGGAACAATTAATCCCAATACCACATGAACTATTTTGAAAAATAGGTAAAGAAAGACTTTTATCAAAATCCTTTTATGACACAAATATGGTTTTGATGCCTAAATAAGGGAGAGGATAAACAGAGAAAGAAAATTATAGACTTAAGAGTCTGCCTTTCAAGATAAACCCAGGGACTATATGGACACAATTATGAAACACTTTTTCACATAAAGAAAAATCTAAATAATTGGAGAAATACAAACTGCTCATTGGTAGGTTAAGAAATATAATAAAAATGAGAATTCTACCTAATTAATTTACTTATTCAGTACCATAGCAATCAAAATACCCAAGAATTATTTTATAGAGCTAGAAAAAAAATAACAAAATTCATTTTGAAGAAAAAAAGGTTAAAAATATCAAGAGAATCAATGAAAAAAATGTGGAGGGTGGCCTAACAGTAGCAGATTTCAAACTATATAATAAAGCAGTAATCATGAAAGCAATCTGGCACTGGCTAAGAAATAGAATAATGATTGGTGGAATAGGTTAGGTACATAATACACAGTAGTAAATGACCAGAAAAATCTAGTATGTGTAAACCCAAAGATCCAAGCTTTGGAGGGTAAACTCTTCATTTGACAAAATTGGATAACTGGGGATCAGTTTGGCAGAAACTGTGCATAAACCAACCAAGATTTCATACTATATACCAAAATAAGGAGAAAATAGGCATATGATTTAGACTTAAAAGGTGATAGCATCACTAAATTGGGGGAGGATGGGGAAATTTGCCTGTCAGATCCATAGATAAGGGAAGTTTATGACTGAATAAGAGCCAGAAAGGATCATAGGAAGAAAAATGGATAATTTTGGTTACATGAAATTTAGTAGGTTTTACACACACACACACACACACACACACACACACACACACACACACACACACACACACACACACACACAAAACCTCAATGGAGCCAAAATTAAAATAAATGTAGGAAATTGGGGGGGGTATAGAAATTCCTCTGACAAAAATCTAATTTCTCAAATATCTAGAGAAATTACTCAAATTTATATTTTTAAAAAAGAGCCATTACCTAATTGACAAATGCTCAAAGGATATGAACAGGTAGTTTTTAGAAGAAGAAACCAAAGCTATCAATAGTCACATGGGAAAATGTTCTAAATCGCTATTGATTAGAGAAATATAAATGAAAATTGTTCTGTGGAATGACTTCACACCTAACAGATTGACTAACATGATAGAAAAGGAAAGTGATAAATGCTGGAGGAGATGTGGAAAAATAAGGACATTAATTCACTCTTGGAGTTGTGAACTGGTCCAACCATTCTATAGAAAAAAAAAAAAAGAAACTATGCCCAAAGAGCTAAAGAGCCAAAGAGCTGTGCATATCCTTTGACTCATTACTTGAACTGTATTCTAAATGGATCAAAGGAAAATAAAAAGGTCCTCTGTGTATAAAAACATTTAAAGTAGCTCCTTTTGTGATGGCAAAGAATTGGCAATTGAGGGGATGCCTACCAACTGGGGAATGGCTGAACAAGTTGTGGTATATGATTGTGATGCAATACTATTGTGCTATAAGAAATGATGAGAGGGGGGCAGCTAGGTGGCGCAGTGGATAAAGCACCGGCCCTGGAGTCAGGAGTACCTGAGTTCAAATCCGGCCTCAGACACTTAACACTTACTAGCTGTGTGACCCTGGGCAAGTCACTTAACCCCAATTGCCTTACCGAAAAAAAAAAACAACAACAACAACAACAAAAAACAAGAAATGATGAGAGGGGTGATTTCAGAAATACCTGGGAAGACTTATAAACTGATGCAGAGTGAAGTGAGCAGAACCAAGAAAACATTGTACAGAGTAATACTAATATTGCAATGATGATCAGCAGTGAAAAATTTAGCTACTATGGTCAATATGATGATTCAAGACAATTGCAAAGGGCCCATGTTAAAAGAAAATCTGCCTCCAGAGAGTGATCTGATGAACTCTGAGTATAGATTGAAGCATACTTTTTTTCACTTTCTTTAAGTTTCTTATTTTTTATTGTATTTTTCCCCCAACACAGCTAATAAGGGAATATGTTTTACATGACTTCACATGTATAATTGATATCACATTGCTTGCCTTCTCAATGGGGAGGGGAAGGGCAGAAAAGAAAGAGAGAATTTGTAACTCAAAAAAAAATCAATGAATTTCATAAATAAATAAAAGAAAAAATAAGTAAGAGAGGAGTAAAGAGAAGCTAGAGGAAAAGCTGTGAGAAGAAATTATAAGAAGAGATAGAAGAAGTAAGAGTGATCTGAGCACAGGAAGAAGGTGGGGACAGAAGACAGAGATTTCTAAGTGAGACAACCAACCCAGCTAGTTTGCTGGGTACTTACTGATATGCTGGAAAAGGCTGGAGCAGCTTTTAGTTTGCTCACTGACAGACAGCTGAATCCTGATGCTCTATGAAGAGCTAACAGGAATTATCACCTTCTATTTCACCTATAACCTGAGAGAGGAGAAAACCTCTCAAGGGCACCTCCCTTTACTGACCTCCCTTGTTTCAGAAGAAGAGAGAGAAGAAAAAGAGCCTTTGTATCTGTTTTTCTGTGAGCTATACTTTCAATCCCCTGCTATATACAGATCTGAGGAGAGAGCTGTTTGTCATTGAAAGAGTGTAACACTTTTTCTCAGAGTTTTATTATAGGTAGTTATGAAAAACAAGTGCTTGTTACTGCTTTATCAGCTCTAGAGCAAAAGAAGAATAGCTTTGGCCAACAGAAAAGCAGTGAAAATCATAAGGGGAAAAGCTAGTAAATGAACTGATTGATGTGGCATGGGTTGTTCCTGAATGGATTATGGTTATGAAGACACATGGACTTCCCTACCCATGTGCCTCCCTGCTAGGTTTCTATGTGTCCACTCTCCTCCATAGATACTGGACATATTGGTGCAGAAGCTCACCCAGAATTATGGGTGGACTATAATATTTTATTATTTCTGCTGTTTCTTTTTCACATTTGTATCCCCAGCACTTCACAAAGTGTGGGGAACACAGTAGGTGCTTAATAAATGTTCATTGATTGGCTGTGTGATGTTTAAAATCTAAATTGTGGTCACCTTAAATTAGAAGCTTCAGCTCCAGTCTAGCCTAGAGTTCCAGCCTGGTTGGGTTCTTCCTGAAGTCCTCCTCCACGAGCCTGCTTTAATCAGGAACACTCTAGCAAGCTGTTTGTGGAAGCTTTTTATAGATCTGGAACAGAGGCGGTCCTTACACACTGCTTCAAGGTGATTGGGTGGCATCATCCAAATCCATTGGCTTTGAAGGTGTTCTCAAGTTGAATTCACAGTCTAGTTTCTGAGAACAATACCTTCTTAAGGGATAGCCAGGTGTGATTACAATCCATTAACTTGATACAATCCAATTAACTTGAAGTAGGCTTAATCAGCCGTCAATCACTCTCACTTGATTCAATCAGTATAGATTAATCTCCAGGTGGGTCTTTGAGTATCTGCTAACTCCCATTATTTCATCACAGCTGCCTGACTAATAAGTAATCATAAATGTTAAGATTATTCTTGGTTTTGCCCTATTGATGTTTTGTATTAAAAAAAAATTAAGAATGGTGATGGATTTGTGTGTAACTGGGAAGCATATTGGTGGGGCTCAGGAGCTAAAATGGTGAGTAATAGAAATGTATCCTCCCCACTCCTTTACATACACACCAGTCCTACTCTCAAGATTTTGAGGAAGAGTAGTAAGTTACAACCCATGGCCTGTGAGAATCAGAGCTCCACCCTGAGGAAGAAGCATGTGGCCTGGCCTCCGGAAGTTACTTCTGTAGAACCACCTATAGTCATGTCAGTCAAAGCTACCAGCCAATTAGCTTGGAGGTGTGTGTGTGTGTGTGTGTGTGTGTGTGTGTGTGTGTATGGCCCTGCTTCCTGTTTCACAGAGCACTTTCTGGGAGAAGCTGCTGAGGATTGCTCTCTTTTTTCATCCGGAACTGGCTTGATGGTGGCAGATGGAGAAAAGGAGGGTCCCCCTTTTCATTCAGGACTTTGGTGTGGTGGGGGACTTCACGTGGACTGCTGGAAAAGCAAGGGTTTCTCTCTGACTATACTGATTAGATCTAAACTAGGGTTTTCCATTCTCTCTTCACTAACTTCTAATACACTTTAATAAATCCTTAAAAACCTAAACTCTTGCTGAATTTGTCAGTAAATCTTAGCCAGTTTCCCCACCCCCAAGCTTGGGGGGGCGGGGAGGGGGGTGGGAGGGGAGGGGGCGGGGCAGATTAGGACCCACATTTAGATTTTAAACATCACAGGCCAGGACCATAAGTGGTCCCTACTTTGAGAAAATCCCTAGTTTTCCCAGTATGAGAGCAGATTGGGATGAGTAAATCAGCCCAGAGAGAGAGAAGGGAGATATAGGAACCACCTTGGGTGTGACATCCATGAACTACATTGCTTGTATGACTGGATCTGACACCAAGCCTGGGCTACTCATTTACAAGATGACATAGAAAGAACAGTAACTACCAAACATTTTCCTGTAAACCTGACTGTGCTGTGCCACTAATACACCAAGCATCCATGGAAAGAGCAGACACAGAGTGCAATGGTTGTGGGACATAAATGTAGAGAATATGTGTGGCCAAGATGATTCACTACCGTAAGGCCTAGAAGTCCTTTCTCTACTAGTAGAGTCCTCACAAAGCTCCCTTCTCCACCACCCTTTCGTGCCATTTCTGCCAGGCTAGTAAGTAGTTCAGTTCACAACTGAGGATCTGCTCCTTTTCATAACTCTATTCTTGATTGCCAGGTATAGTACTTTCTTGAATCCACAGCTGGCTCCATTCACTGCTGCCAGAGGTCCAATTCCTCAGAGCTGCTTCTTCCCTTATAAATTCTTTTTTTCATTTTCTTATTCATATCTGTTGGAAGTATATGTCCTTGTTCCCTGTTAAACACAGTGCCTCATACTGGTTAATTAGCTTCATGACAACTATGGGGGATGGGGGAGAGACAAGGAAAACTACCCTCCTTACCCCCACCAAATAATTCCTCCTTGGGCTGAATTCTTCTTCCACTTCTATATCTAGGCATAGACTGAAGAGCTAGCATTCAGCCCTTTAATAATCCTCAGAAACGTGTATAATTTTCTATCCCTCCAATGGCCTTTAATTTAGCTAGAGAAAAGTGTTGCAAATAAATCATTGAATGGTAACATCTTGTTAACTCCCTAACACTTCATTACCTCTGTTATCTTCTTTTGTTTTCTTTGACAACATCATCTATTGGGAGGGGACAGATAGGAACCAAATTTTCTCCTTTTATTTGGAGAATTTCATTATTTCCAAGCTTCAAATTTCTGAAATTGCCTCCTCACTTAAGCTAATGTAGATAGGACCCATTTAGAACCAGCTAATAGAGACATGATCAGGTATACACCTACACACTAAAATTTCAAGGGCCCACTAAGACATCCCTGCTTTTCAACTATATCTACTGCTCTACTGCATAATACCTGAATCTTCTCCTTTAGAGATTTATTCCCTTATCACAAAACTTTATTCTTAAGATCACAGATTTAGAGTTGGTAGGAATCCCAAAGGTCAACCCTCTCCTTTCTCAGATGAGAAAATAGACCTAGATATATTAAATAACTTGTGGAGGCTCACAAAGATTTGAACCCAAATCCCCTGAATCTCAATCCAGAACCATCATATGCCTCCCCAAATGTTCCCTTTAAATTGTAAATGCCTTTGGGGAAGGAAGTACATTAAGCTTTGTTAGTCATTTACATTATAGTAGAAATGAGTTACCAGATCCTCTAAATTAACCTCCATGAGACCTTCCCTTACTCCCTCAGGTAAAAAAGACTCCTCCCTTCCAGAATCTCCCAAGTCTCTAGAGCTAGGTGACACAGTGGATAGAGTGATGGGCCTGGAATCAGGAAGATCTGAGTTCAAATCTAGACCTATGCACTTACTAGCTGTGTGACCCTATATAAGTCACAATCTTTCTGTTCCTCAGATTTCTCATCTGTAAAATAGGAATTACAGAACCTACCTCCCAGGGTTATTGTGAGAGTAAAACTAGATATTTATAAAATGCTTAGGATAGTGCCCAGGACATAGTATGTACTATCTAAATGTTAACTATTATTATTATTATCTAAAGGCAGCTAGATGGAATAGGGGATAGAGCTTCAGGCCTGAAGTCAGAAATACTCATCTTCACAAGTTCAAATCTTCCCTCAGACACTTACTATCTGTGTGACCCTAGGTGAGTCACTTAATACTGTTTACCTCAGTTTCTTCATCTGTAAAATTGACAGGAGAAGGAAATAGCAAACCACTCTAGTATTTTTGCCAAGGAAAACCCCAAATGGGGTCATGAAGAGTTGGACACTACTGAAACAACAGAACAATGAAATGATTGTTATCGAAGGCAGATTGCCTCATTTTTGTTTCTGTATGCCTTACATAGAGTAGGCATTAATAAATGTATGAAATGAATTTCTCAAAAGATCCTTTTATCCTCCCTTCAACCAAGCAATAACCACACTAATGGTTACTTATTTGCTGCAGGTTTCAGTTGCTATACAATGAGTGACTGATATGCATTCCATATAAATGGAACTATTTTTATTCTTTTTCAGTAAAACCATGAAATAAACTGTTATTGATTGTTATCATAAGTTCCAAAGGCTTCCATTTATATACAACATTCAGTATAGACATAGCTCTCCTAACAGTCAGGAGCTCAGAAAAAGCCATCCTTGGCTTTCATAGAAATCTATATTTAAAACCAAGGAGCCTTTGTCTTGGTGTTTCCTTGGGCGGAGCCATTGACTTTTACAGTTTTCTGGGTTTGTTTTTGGCTAATGGGTTTTTGACAATTCCCCACTAAGGACTGTTACATCAAGCACAGCTGATGCTAGCTCTCAGAGAGCCTGTGGCTGGGCAGTGGCTGGGCAGCAGTGGCTCTGACATTTCTGACCCGCCTTGGTGCAGCTATTCCTGGTGATGTGGTTCTCTGGGGATATAATGTACACTCAGCCAAAGAAAAGACCTAACAAACTGATTTGGACCAGAAGCAGAAAATTGAACCTTCTTCTTTTTCTGGAAACATGAACCTTAAGTCTCCCTTCATAATGTGATTTATTTCACTTATAAAGCTTCCTCCTCTTTTCCTATGAGAGGACTTTGGGGATCCTTCCATTTCAGTTGGCCAGCAACATATCCCTTATCAAGACAAGAGCACTGAATTTAAAGTCAGGGTAACCACTTCCAACCTATGTTATCTTAGGTAATTCACTTTGCCTCTTGGGCCTTCAGTTTTCCCATCTAGAAGATGAAGGATTTGGGCCATATGATCTCTACGGTCCCTTCCAGTTCTTTATTTAATTGCCATGAATTTATTTCCCTGTAGATGTGTAGAATCATAAACTCCTTGAGCGCAGGGTATCTTTAGGGTATCTACCACAAAGCTTTGTCTCCCCCCATCCCACCCCCACCCCCCACCCCCCACACACACACCAAAAAAGTAGATGGATGCTTAATGTTGGTTGAAGTGAATTTAACTAATCTTTTGGTTTTTCATTACTTCCACATAGTAAGTGCTCCATCAATTTTCTTGATAAATAAAAAGGACCCAGATCAACAAGGGTGCTCCAGACTAAACTCTGTGGATACTTTACAATCCTAGAATCACCCTCGGGCAATCCAGAAGTGTTCTGATTATTGGTGGACTTTGGTCAGTTGTGATTGGCTCGCAGAAGTAACTGCTTCTCTGGGTAGAAGAGATAGAGCTCTCATAAAACTTAATATTATCACTGTTTCCTTCATGTCCCCTCACAAATAATAATTCAATCTGACACCTAGCTCACTCCTAAAATCCTTTTCACTATGCTCCCTCTGTCTCTAGCACTTGAGAACACAAGAACCTTTCCTATCAAACAGGACTTAAGAGACAGAGATTAAATGATAAACTCACTAATATTCTCAATGGTTAGGGGCCATTGGCACTAGAGAATGAAAACCCATCATGGATCCCAAACATTCCTTTCCCCCAATAGCTTCCTCCTTTACCTTCAGCACCACTGCCACCCCAGCCCTATTCCCCACAAAAATCAGAACCTTCTCTGCTGCTCCCAGTATGTAGGGAAAAGAGCAGTGAACTTCCCTGAAAGTCAGAAGTCCAGGTGCTACCATTGAATTTTTGCATGACCTTGGATAAGTCATTCCCACCTCCTTGGGTCTAATTTTCCTTATTGGAAAAAATGTTCAGTCATAATGTGTATGATCATGGGGGGACATATTGTCATGAAAATTCATACTTCAGATAAAGTCTGGACTAAGATGCCTTTTAAATATATATCTATACATATGTGTATAGGTATAGGTATAGGCATACACAAATACATACATATATGTATATATAAATATATATTCTGAACTTATCAAAGCTCAAATAAAATGAAAATTTCCATACATAAAGCAAAAGAGAAAGGAGCCTCTACTAGGTATAGCTTGCTTTTCTTTTCAAGAATATAATAAATTCAACATGTAACTTTCAAAGCTGTCCAACTTGTATGTGTTCCTTTTGTTCTCTTCTGTGCATGTAAAACATGATTCAAAGACTTTCTTCTTCTCTTTTTCTTTCAAAGACTCTATAACTAGTCCCCCTTCCCTCGCAACCCCTCCATTTGGAAAATAAAAATAAAATTATTTTTTAAAATATACATAATTATGAAAAATCAAGGAAAAAATTCACAGACTAGATGTGTCTGGAAAGAAAAATGACTAAAAAAAGATGACTTCCAAGGTCCCTTCCAACTCTAAAATATTATAAGGGGCTGGATGAGATTCTCTCTAAGGCTTTCTCAGATCTGAAATTCTATGGTCCTATTCTATCTTTACTAATTGTAGGTTTTCCTTTTTCTTTAGTCTTTTCCTCCCCTCTCTCTGTACTAACATTAGTTTGTTTTACCCGTCTTCCCCCTTCATATCCAAGGCTCTCTCCATTATGCCACCTAGTTGCCTCTTAGGAGGTAGGTTTTAAGGATTTGGTTACTGCCTCCTTGCCTTAGTGAACTATGAAAAGCATTAGGTCACCCTCAAGTCACAAAGAGAATCTCCCTATAGCAGTCTTATCCTGCAGGAGAACTGATCTTATACCCAGAGGGTACAAACACTGTGCAAATCTTCCAGACTGACAAACCTACAGAGGCAAAATGTGGAACAGAAGATGAAGGCCAAACCCAGAGTGCCTACAACCCCTTTATGTCAGGACATGAGTTCTTATCTGACTCTGAGGAAAGGCCGCTTTGTGCTCAGCAACATGCACCAACAGCTATTCTAGAAGGTTATGAAGGTGAAAGAATTGGAAAGGGTCAGTCCCTAGGGAACAAGAGCATGGCAGTCCTATTGGACTTAGTCTTGAGAACCTCTGTCTCCTGTCAGACGTCTGGGGTTTTGTTATTTTCTTCTTCTCTTTGAGACCAAGAGACTAGAGTAGGCTGACCTCTACTCAGTAGACTGGGCAAATAGCCAAGATGCCCAGCTGATGGTCAAAATGTCCTGGGACTCAAACCATTTGCATCTTCCACCCTCAAATTCAAAAACATGAAATTTACCTCATAGGTCAGAACGGAAATGATTGGTTACCCTTTGGTAAAGACTTAACTTTCTGACAGCAACTGCTCCCCAATCATCCCTTTCCCCTGCACTACTTAAATTTCCTCTCTTTATAATTAAGAAGCAGCATGACATAGTGAAACAAGTCTCAAAGTGGGATCTAGGGATCCCTGGGAAACCCCTGGATTTCCCTCAGATACTTTGGGGGTGAGGGGGGCGTCTATGAGGTCAAAACCATTTTTATAATACTGGGATGTTTTCATTTCTAATATGGTAAATATCAATAGCTATAACTCACATAAACAAAAACTCTAATAATTTTTAAGAGTGGAAAAGTGTCCTGAGACTATAAAGTTTACAAACCACTGGAGTAATGGATAGATCTTCAGAGACAGGAAGACCTGGGGTTCAAGTCCCACTTCTGAGATGGTGATAGCTGAGCCTGGGGAAATCACTTTATCTCTCTGTGGTCTAGCCAACTCTCTAAAGTTAGAATTTGGAGAAGGTATGGACCTGAGTGGGTAGAGGGTTACCTCATCTGGAAATTCATCATGCCAGATCCAGTTCCTATCCTTTATAATTCAACAAACATTTATTATGTGCATATGCAGAAGGTATCAAGATACAAAGATAAAAAATGACAATCCCTGCCCTCAAGTTGATGACACTTATTGGGGGCCAGTACACACTCACCGATAATCTTAATACACAGTAGAATGTGATGGGGACAATAGAGAAAGCCGAAGAGCTCTGGGAAAACTTGTAGAATTCAAACTCTCTGATCCCAACAGTTTGAAATTCCCCCATTATGAATTTCACAGACTGGGGGGCCCTTTCCTTATTAAAACAATAAACGCAGGTGTTCATTTTCTTCTCCTGGCAAGTCAGGGCAGATTTCCTAGCACCTTCTCCTCACTAGTCCCAGCAGGAAGCTTAAAAGTCCAATAATAAATCCAGAGTCTCAGCTCCAATGAAATTATACCCAAACTGCTGCTCAGCTCCTGGGCATTTTATTCTGTCTGTTAGAAAACATCCGGTTTTCTTCCTTCCATATGTGAATAAGGGCAGAGCGGCTGCTGTCTGGAGGGCTAAAGCAAGATGATCCCAAGCAGAGAGGGCAGTGGAGACACTTTAAAGATGCTCTGAAGCTCTGCTGCCAACAACGGGGTAGAAGCTGGGACTGCTGGGAAGTGCACCAGTCTGGTGTGGAGCTATCAGGGAGCAAGAGGCTCGAGCTTGACCACGAGGCTACAGAGTAGAGGCACCAACAGCGAAAAGCTCGACAAATAGTCGCTAAAGAGCCATTCTCGTGTGGCCCAGGTTGGAAAGGACACACAAACCCTTGTTAAAAAGCAGCCCAGACAGGAGTGGCGGAGCTCCTGAATGCCACGGCCATGCTGGGGGCAAACAGAAAGAAGGCAGGGCTTCGGCAGCTTCTGAAGAAAGGCAGGCACTCTCTCTGACTTTCATTTCCCATGTACAATGCCTGAATTGGGAGCATCGACCAAGCTCCCAAATTAGCTTTTTAAATAGAAGCTGAGAGTTAAAGGAAAGGGGGCCGAGTCATGGGGGAAAAGCAACTGAAAATCCCGGCCAGGCCAGAGGCAGAGAGAAAAGGCGAGGACAGGCAGCCAAAGGGAGACAGGAGACTGCAGGAGAAGGGGGAGGAGGGAGAGCACCAGCTAGCTCCAGAAACCTAAGAGGCAGCCGGGTGGGCCTAGGTGAGAGGACCTTGGGCTCCACAGCCCAGCTCCACCTCTCATCAGCTGGATGAATGGCAAACCATTCAACCTCTCCAGCCCTCAGTAAAACAAGGCAGTTGGGTAGATGATGTCTAAGAATTGTAGAGCTGAAGGGAACCTCACATGATTGCCTCACATTTCAAGGGGTCTTTTCCTATCCCCTTTTGTCTCATGCTTTCCAGGGCATTTGATTATAAGAGAGAATGGAAGTAGTGTTATCATTTTCGTTTTCCCCTTACTCCCTTTGGCAGAAAAGAAAAAGAAAAACTTGGTTGTCGTTGGGGTTTTTCCCCCCTGAATTATAAGGCTCCAAGACATGTGAAGGGTCCTCTAATACCTTCCCCTAAACTATTTCTGAAAGAGGCAGCTTAAGGTTGTGGGTAGAAAGCCAGGAAGGTCTGAGTTTTTGCTTGACACACGACGTGACACATACTGGTTGTGAGACCCTAGACAAGTGACTTAGCCTTTCAGTGTTCCAGGCACCTAAGACTGATAGTTGCAAAGTTACATTGTAGAGGAAGTTTCTTACACAGATGAAACCACAGGTTGGCTCTAAAATTATCCCTCAGAGATAGCAGTCAATTACTTAATGTTTCTTTAAAAAAAAAAAGTTTTGGGGCAGCTAGATGGCACAGTGGTTAAAGCACCGGCCCTGGATTCAGGAGTACCTGAGTTCAAATCCGGCCTCAGACACTTAACACTTACTAGCTGTGTGACCCTGGGCAAGTCACTTAACCCCCATTGCCCTGCAAAAAAAAAAAAAAAGTTTTCCCCCCACTTCTTTCCCCTCCCCTTCAACATACCCTTCCATATTGGTGAAGATAGCCATCTCAAGAACTATCCCATAATAGGTATACATGTACATATATATGTATATACATACACACACATACACACATATATACACATATATACATATACACGTGTGTAGGCATATATTGCATACATCCATACAGATACATACGTGAGAGAGGAGAGACAGAAACACACAAGCACACACACGCAGAGAATGATTAATTCCAGTTCAAGGTATAGCAATGTATAGATAGAATTAATATAAAGTCAAGATTTAGATCAAGGGTGGGTGGATGGGTGGAGGGGGGCATGATAAAGTGGAAAAGATACAGGTATTGGAGTGAGAAGACCTGCATTTGATTTTCATTTAATTCTAGTTGAGCGACCCTGACTGAGCAGGTCAGCCTCTCTGAATTTTCTGTGGTCTAATTCGGAATACTTTATAACCTACTTTATGTAGCTGATGTGAAATGGACTTTGCAAGCGTTAAGGTGTTACAGAAATGTGAGTTATTCTTAATAACAAGAACAAAAAAGAATAAGAAAGGTCAAGGATCACACAACTCACTCTTGTAAATGTATTTGGAGATTGTACTGGAAGATATTCTGTTAGTTCTGGGCCTTTTATAAAGGTTAAGGAGCATCTTCTCCGGGGGACAATGTCCCTTGTTCAGACCAGATGCTAGAAAATTAGTTGCGCCCGTGAGAGATTTGGGGGATGGGGAAGAAGAGAAGGGAAAACAGGAAGAAAATCGCAAAGGGTCTCCCTGAATTCTTCCTCAATCTACCAGGGAGTGGCACTGTTGTAAATCATTATTACTGTATGCAAATCATTATGCTAATCAAACACAGCACTCGGACTCCTGGCAACCTCACCCCCTGGTCCACACCCACCTGCTATATGGTGCTGCTTGTCTCCCATCCTCACCCATGCCCCTCTGTCTGGTTGGTGTCTCTACAATAATATAAAAGTGCCAGTATAGGGAGCAAGGGGAATTCCGGGAAAGGGCACTCAAAATCTCTCGGGCAAATTTCCAAGCTGCCTGGCTGCCACACAAAGTTCCCTGGGACACAGGTCATTGTTACGCATTCTATTCCATTTCCAAAGTGGGGGGATATTATGCAAGTTTCCCCACGTATCACCGGGTCAAATGCCCAGTTGCCTCTAAGGCCCTGACATTTCTAGAGGGATCATATGAAAAGTCTGGCTCCTCCTCGAGCCAGACTTCAGACTCCTGATCCTCTGGGTTCTTTTCTCAAACCTGGGGGTCACACCGAACTTCTGAGGGCATCCCTCTCCATCCCTAACAGACACACCCGCTCTCACACGTATTCAACCTAGAGGAGCCATCACTCTTTTTTATCTTCTTGGGGAGAAGCACTGAAGTGTGCGGCTCTCCCAAACGCAGGCTCTGGATCTCTTCGGTATTGTGAGCTGGGGGCACCCCAGGGATGTACCAAATCGTCCGGACCCCAGAGACGGCCAAGTGGCCGGAGAGTGTCTTCCAGTACACTCCATCCTCCCTAGTCTGGAGTTGGCCACTCTCGTACTAGTTTTCCAGAGTCTCCACTTGCTTCTCAACATCAGGGCGTGGGCTCGAGAGCCCAAGGTGGGGGGGAGGGAGGGGCGGTATCTAAGGGTCCGGCTCTGGGGATGGAGAGGTTGGTGCAAGCACCGGGAATAGTGATGATGTTCAGTCTCCAAAGCCCGGACTTTGGACTGTTCAGTGTGGGCTGTGCATGCAAAGGGGGATTCGAAACAGACTCGCTTGGACATGCTCTCTCACAACGGACCATTAGCGGAGCAGCCATGCCCTTTGAGAAAGGAGATCGTCCCTTCTCGCTGAAGGAGCAAAGGTTTAAGTGGGGTATAGAGAGTATCAAGGTTTTAGCCCCCAATACTGGGGCTTCACCGATGGCTGTTGGGCGCGGTGCTTTGGTTCGATGAGCAAGTCCTGGAGCTCGGACAAGTGTACCCCGGAGGAGCTCGAAGGTGACACCTCCCCAGGTGGCTAGCAGGTGATTGTGGGGGCGCTCCCGTGTGGACACAGTCAGCTCTATATAAACACACATTTGTACAGCATCACCATCACCATCACCCACATACCCATGCAGTCTCCACCACGCCAGCACACGGACACCCGTGCTCTCTGACACACAGCATACTCCCGGTGTTCCCGGCTTCACACACCCATGCTGGCACTCTGGCTAGACCCCTCCCCCCAGCCGGTGCCCACACTGACACACGCACTCACACCCGTGGCTGCACACTCCGTTCGCTAGTCACACACTCGGATTCCTCCACTCACCCAGGGAGACGCACAAGGAAAGAAAGCTAAGGCTGAAGGCTCAGCCTCGCTTCTCGCTCTCGCTCTCTCCCCCACACCCGCTCGTGCGCGCACCACACCCGCCCATACACAGACACACACACTCGCACACGCACACCGAGTCACTCCCCCTCGCACACCCTCGCCCCCGGGCCTCCTCCCGGTCGCGAGGCTAGCGATCAGCCGCCTCTCTCCATTCGCCGGCGGCTACGGCAGCGCCCAGCTCTCCGGCCTGTGGCCGGGGCAGCTCGCTCTGCCCGGACCCGCCGGGCACCAAGAAGCCCGCCTGCGGTCTTCTTCTCCAGATCCATCTCCCCCCCACCCCCCACCCACGGCTCCTGCTCCCCGCTTTCCTCCTCCCCCTGGCCCCGCCCCGCGCCCCCGCCGCCTCCCCCCTAGGGAGAGGGACCTAGCCATCCAGCCGGTGGCCCGCTGGTCTCGGCTTCCCGCGACGCTGGGATTGGCGGGGGCAGCGAACGAAGGAGCAGGCGAGGCGGGCAGCCGGGGAGGGAGGGAGGGAAGGAAGGAAGGAAGGAAAGAAGGAGGAAGGGGGGCGCGCTGCCGAGCCCCGGGCGGAGAGGCGGCGGGGGAGGAGGAGGGACGGAGTGCCTGGCGGACGCGAGGAGAGAGCGAGCGAGCGGACTTCACCTCGCCCAGGAGCACCGCGAGCCACCGTTCCACGCTCCCGGCGCCGAGCCGCTGGGGCTCCGTCCGCCTCGGCCAGACCCCGGCTCCGGGCTCCGGGCTGCAGCTTCCCCGGGAGCCCTGGGCGCGGGAGGGGCCGGGGGCTTTCTGCACCCAAGGTAAGAGGAGCAGGCGAAGAATTGGGGGTGGGGGTGGGGTAAAAAGGGACGAGGTGGGGGAGGGAAGGGGTCCGCAGGTGTTGCTCCCACGCCTGTTGCTCCAGCTGCCCACTCGAGTCCCTCCCCCACGCCCTGGGGGCTGGGCACCAGGGCTCGGGAGGCGCTGGGGGCGGGGCGGGGGGCGCTGTGCTCCGCGCTCAGCTCCGGGTCCCCCGGTTCCGGAGGAGGGGTAGGGACCAGGCTTTGGGGCGCCCTTCCCTTGCCGACAGTCTGGAGGTCCAGCATTCTCTTTTGATGTTCACTTGCTGCTTATCCCTTACAGCCGTACTCTCATTTGGGGGCCAGAAACCTCAATCTTGTCCCCAGTCCCTTAGGAGCCCAGAGGCACTGATTGTTCGGAGAGCCCAGGTTGGGGAGAGGTGTCAGATGGGAGAGGTTCTGTACTCCTGCTCTTTATTGAGGGAGAAGAGCAGGGGAAGAGGGGGAGAGTGAATGAAAAAGGGCACTTGGTAAAGTTCTCCAGCCCCGAGTGAGCCTAGAAGTCAGATGGGGCTGGAACAGCTGCTTTTGTCCCCGTCCTGCTCCATCCTTCCGCTCCCAAAGGTGTCCTATTAAAATCCGAGGTTGATTCTGCAAGACCTGGGCAGATGGAGCCAAAGGGTATGTTTTCTGAGGTATGTACAGAGGAGTAGGTGAAGGGATAAAAAAAGTCATCTGGACAAGCTGAATTTATTTGCCTTCCGGATGCTGAACTTGAGCCCAGTATAATATGCCTCCTGCTGTTATTGGGGTCGGGACAGAAATCCAAGCAACAGGCTGAGGTGCTAGGACCCGGAATCCACTGGAAAAGGAAGATCTCCATCTTACTGCTTAAGAAAATGTGTGGTTTTCTTCTCAACCTCTTGCATGGTTAAAGAACGTAGAAGTGTCTTGAGGAAGCACATAGGTGTTATATGGCAAACGGCATACATTTTGCATGTAGGTATGTACACATATTTTGTACCCCTTCACTTCAAGTTTCCGTGTGCATGATTTTTGTAATCATAAATGCTTCTTCATGTGTATGCAAACAGGGTGATCCTACCTTCCCGTGGGCATATTTACATATTGTAGATATGTTGGAACAAATATATTTCTTGATGTGTTTATCTCTGGTTGTAGGCTACTTATGGTATAAAATACATGTACATAAGGAACCCATGGAAGGGGGAGAGAGAAGTCATTTTTCTCTTTTGCTGTGAAAGAGAAAGGAAAAAACAGTTAGGAAAGTGCTCTGGCTGGCCTAAGAGTGGCAGTGTAGGAGAAATGAGTCTCTGTGGATCAGATGGTCTGAGCTTTTTGGGGTCAGGGGAATGGTTCACCTAGTCAAGTTCAAGCAGAGTTTTCTGGGCTCAGCTGGGACACTTTCCAGATCATCATTGTTTCCCTTCCCTCTGTGCCTTAAATCCAACCCTATTAGGGCCCTTTGGAGGGAAGGGGGAGGGGAGAGGGAAAGCATTTATATAGTACCTACTATGTGCTGGGCACAGTGCTAAGAGCTTTACAAATATTATCTCATGAGGGGGGGCGGAATTAAGGGAAAGAGTCTGTGAAGCTGAGTTCTTTGCCCACTAACTTCCCTTTGGATTCAGCATTCTTTCCTAGCATCTCACCCAGGTGATGGTGGCATTTTAGGCTTTAACCCAGTTTGGAAGTTAAAGCTCTAAGTAAATCTCAGCCTCAGGGCTATGCTCTCCCACCCCAAAGAGAAGCTAGGGAATTGTGATGGCAACTTTTTATAGCAGAGAGAAATCCATTCTCCTCCTATGTTGTTGGGGGTTTTTTGTCTTTGTCATTTCAGGGGGTATCTCTCTTCACCAACCCCCACTCTCCCCCCCCCCTACTTGCTGCCAAACTCTGTCAAAAACAAAAATAGCTTCAGGTTTTCCATTTAGGAAGAGTACACGTCCTAGTAAAACCCTGACATTCAAGGCGTATGCAGTGCCATTGGCTGGAAACGGGGCCGGGATGCTCTGCCTGTTGTAGGAATGCATGCTAGAGCTGACTGTGGGTGAGCTGTTGGTGCCTGGCAGGGGGTGACAGACTGCAGAATGGTCAAAGAATTAACTGGGATCTTCCCTGTAGGGTTATGCTGAAGGTATGGGTGTGATGTGGCCAAAGCACAGGTTAAATGCAAAGTATGAGGACTCTTCTCCCCCCAAGTCAGACATTTAGTCAATGGGATAACTTGCCCTTTTTTGCATTTTTCTGGGGATAGGAGAAAAGAGACGCTGGAAGAGAGGGAGAGAGCAGCAATTGTCTGACCCCCTGGAAATTGCTAAATTGCTTATTTGACCTGTTTGAAGAGGTCGCCCTAGCTCAATGAATAAGGTGAGATTGCCCTAAGGATTTAAAGACATGAAAGTGTTTTGTTTGGATTTTCCTCCCTACATGACCCCCCCACACACACACCCTTTCTAATATAAGAAAGCAGTTTGTAAAGTGCCTTGAAGCATTGGGAGGCAAAGTCCTGAAGTTGGGAGAAGAAAATGTGGCTAAGGCAGCAGCCAGCTATGAGTATTAGATAATCGGAGGCAAGGGACCTCAGGAAAGTTAGGGTGGCTTGGTGGATAGTGGACTGAACTCACAGTCAGGAAAGCCTGTGTTGCGATCTTACCTCACACGTTTATTATTGGGGAGACCTTGGGCAAGTCACCTCATACCTCTCAGCCTGTTTCCTCCCCTATAAAATGAATATAATAATAACACCTACCTTGGGGGGTTGTTTTGAGGATCAAAGAACATCCAAGGATTAGCTGAGTTAATATAAGTAAAGCACTTTGCAAAACTTAGAATGCTATATAAATGTTAGAAAAAAGAAGATGATGATAAGATGATAATACCTGGCTTTATATAGCTTTTTAAGGTTTGTAAAAGACTTTACAAACTTTATCTCACATGAGCCTCAAAAATCCGAGAAGATAGGGATTATCATTCCTATTTTACAGATGAGAATATAGTTTTAGGAAGGGGTGGGGAGCTATGCATCGATGACTTGGAATCTGGTCCATAAAGGGTTTTACTGAGTGTAACTTCATGAAAGCAGCTACTCACTCAAGTGATCAGTCAGGTCAAGGTCTCTATCATGAGGAGCGGCATTGTACAGGGCAGGAGGTACAATCCTTGAAGTTTGGTCCACGGCCATAGGGGCCCATCCAGTGCTACTCACCACACACCCTGATGAGAAGAGGGATGATGGCTTTCTTGTTGATGATTGGGGCCCATTCAAGACTTGGGGCCATGAGCTGTACAGGTTCTGTGCCTAGTTCCCTGAGCAGTGTCCAAGACTGGCTCTGTGATATTCAGAAGAAACTCCTTCCCAATGAGGAAACTGAAGGGAGTAAACGCCATTGCTGTCTGTCCTGCTTTGTAGAGAGGGAAATTGTTCTTGAAGAGTTCCAGGGGCTCCATGTGTAAGGGGATGAACCAGAGGTGATCCCACCAGGGTTCTTGGCTCTTACAGAATCATATCATTTTAGAGAAGGGCTTTAGAGATCATTGAAGCCTCATTTTAGTTCGAATGTATATAGCACTGAGGTTGACGAAGCACTTTACATATCTCATTCGATCCTCAGCGATTCACTGAGGTTACCGATGAGTGATCTGTTCTGTTTTGCTTTGTTCTTACAAATAAGAAAGCTGAAGGCCCAAGGTCATACAGCTACCAAATGGAGGAATCATGTTACAAACCAAGGCCAATCTTCTTTCTCCGATACCATGCGACCATATTTTATAGATGAAGTGGCTAAGGCCAGGAGAGAGGAAATCCCCTGCCCGACGTTACAGAACTAGAAGGTGCTACACGACACTGTACTACAGTACAGTGGAAAGCATCCTGCAGCTAAAATCCCAAGACTACCAGTGACTTGAACCTCTCTGGCCTTCAGTTCCCATTTGTATAAAGAGAGGGATCGAGACTCAACTTTTTAGTGCCCTTTTGGCCCTAAGTATTGTGATCCCCATCTCCTGATTGCTATGTTTCTATTTACGTTCTTCTTCCTGCGTCATCCCGTGCCCTTAGTTTTCCCTTCTGGTCTAAGCCATAGCATGGCGCCATGGCAAGGAGTAGTGGATCTGGAGCTAGAGGGTCTGAATTCCAATCTTGCCTATTTACTATCCTGTGTGACCTTGGGTGAATCTCTTCGTGTTTATGACTCAGTTTTGTTACGTATCAAATGAGGGCTTAGATGACCCCTGAAGTCCCATAGACCTCTAAATCTCCATCCTTTGATCCTATATGACCTGAGAAAGTGTGTGTGTGTGTGTGTGTGTGTGTGTGTGTGTGTGTGTGTGTGTGTGTGTGAAGGAATGAGTGTAGATATCCCACATAGATAGCCTTTCATTCTCTGAGGTACAAGGCTGCACCCATTTGAACCCAGGTAGAGGCAGTGAGTTTATCATAGAGTTGGAAGGGACCTTAGAGGATATGATATTTGAAATGTTCATATCTCTAGTCTCTTCTTGGGCTTATCCTCTTTGCAGACTTTTTTAGACCCAGTTGGTCTTCTCCCCAAACCACTTAGCATCTTTTTTGTAAATCACTGTGTGCTCAGAGAATACAGATACATTTTTATGTTATTCTAATAATGATAGCAGCTCATATTTATGTGGTGGTTTATGGTTTGCAGGGTGCTTTTCTCACAACAACCTTATGAGGTAGGTGAGGCAAATATTATTCCCATTTTACAGATGAAGAAACTGTGGTTTGTGGAGTTCAATTACTTGTCCATGATTACACAGCTGTTGTCAGGGATTAACTCAGTCACAGCTTTCTTCTTTTCGGAACCACAATCAGGAATTGATTGTACCCTAACCAGTTATGTTTTCTTGGTGTGATTGTATGTGAGGGATATCTTAACCCACTGCTCTTCCCATATGGCATCGTTTACCTTCAGAAATGGGGAGGGGGAGAAGCTCTAATTATTTTCTCTATCAGATAGATGGAGAAATAGAGGCACAGAGAGCTCTCGGCAGCCTGTCTGAGGTTTCACAGTGAGTTGTAGATAATACCAACCTTTGAATTTAGTTCTCCCAACCCATTCCTTCTCCTCAGGGACCTTGTAATCTGATTGGAGAAACAGAGCCTATACACATGAAAACAATTTAAGAGTGTTACCAAGGAACAAATAAAGTTGTGCAAATTTGATGAGAGGCAGCGTGGTGTGGTGGGAAGTAGTCTGGCTTCGCAGTGAGGAGACCAGGATTCATATCCAAGATCTAACTGTGCATGTTACTTCTCCCTGAGCCTCAGTTTTTTCATTTGTAAACTGGAGATAACAGCACTTGCACCATCATCTCATAGGGTTGTTGTGAACAAAGTGTTTTGTAAACATTGAGTTCCAATGGAAATATGGGTGCCTAAGCCTTCAGGGGATACAAGATGAAGAAAACTTTGGTTAGACGCTGATCAACTGGATGCAGTGTTGGGGTTAGGGGAGGCACCTGAGGGGACTTATTCACAAGGAAAAGGTAAAAGGACTATAATGTTGAACAAATCTCTCTAACAAAGATTTCTAAGCCCTTACCAATGTCCCACTTAGAGTAATAACAGAAATTTTATAGAGAGCTTTGTTGTTTACAAAGCAATTTTATTACAATAACCCTGTGGGGTTGTTAGTGCAAGTCTTTTCTCCTCATTTTTATAGATGAGGGAACTTAAACTCAGAGGTTTAAGTGACTGGCCCAGTGGTCACATGGCTACTAAGTATTGAGTCTGGAACTTGAACCAGGTCCTTTTGACTCCAAGCCAAGGTTCCTTCCATCATAGCAACTTTTTCTATTTAAATGAATATTTAATACAGCAAAACTCAGGTAGAAGATTGTAGTCTGTCCTTTGGAATTTGTTGTGATGGAATTTGGCCCATTCAGTTATTTGTGGATTATCTGAAGTCAATGTTTCAAATGTAGATACCCTAAATCCTTTCCAAACTGCAGAATTCCAGTGTTGGGAGGAACCTTAGCAGCCATCCACTCTGAACTATACCTGACAAAAGAATCCCTTGGATCAGGTACCTGCCATCCAGTGTTTTCTTGAAGTCAATCTATGCAGCTTTGAGATGCCTTTAACTGTGAGGAAATTTAAATCAACCCTTTTTGCCTCTTTGCAACTCTTACCCATTTTTGTAGCCAATTAGATCAAATCTAGCCACTCTTCCACAAGATGGCTCATCAGCTATTTGAAGACAGCTGTCATATCCCTTCAAACCTTCCCCATCTCCATTCTATCTTCTTCAAACAAAATGCCCTTAATACATTCAACTTATCTTTATAGATTAAGTCCTTTGACCATCCTGGTCATTTTTTTCAGTTTATCAACATCCTTCCTAAAATATAACTTCCAGAACTGAACTTGCTACTCCATATGTGTTCTGACTAGGGCACAGTACAGTGGAACTATCACCATTCTGTCGCTAGAAAGCTTTGCCTAAGATGGCATTATCTTGCTTGGCCACCATACTATACCATGAATACATATCTTTAGATCAGGACTTCTTAATTTGGGACCATGAACTTTTTTAATTTAAGTTTTAAATTTTTTTAATTTAAATTTTAACTTTTAAAATTTAATTTAATTTAAAATAAAATAGAAAATAGTTTGATAACTGTTTCAATATAATTTATTTCCTTTGTGGTCCCATGTATTTTGTTTTATTCATTTGAAAACATTACTTGAATAAGGGGTTTGGGGGCTTCCCCAGCCTGTCAGAGGGAGCCATTACAAACAAAAATGGTGTAGAACCTTGGACAAGGGGCTGGTGACAATAAAACTATCATTTCCCTACATCCTTAGATTTTTTTGTGTATTATCTCAGAGAATGCAGAATTATTTGAATATTGAAAAGTTGAAATGATGTAAAAATCACTCATCTTAGATTCAAAGGACCTGAGTTTGAATAGCATCTTTGTCACTAGTGTGACCCTGAACAAGTCACTTAGATGTTCTTCTTGATCAGACCAGATATGTAATGTTGCATTCCCTTCTCAGTGTTACCTCTCATGGGATTTAGAGTTGGAAGGAACCTTCAAGATGATTAAATTTAGTCCCCTCATTTTGTAGAAATGTAATTCTAATGAAAAGAAATGACCTACCTAAGGCAACAGAACTAATAAAAGATTTGAAGCTAGGCTCTCTGTCTCCCAATCTAGATCTCTTCCTACTATACATTTTAGGAACATCAGCCACCTGGCATATGTTCATAGGAGAGGAGTCAGAATGATTGAAGGACTAGAGATTGGACCATATAGTTAGTTGTAGGAGGTGGGTATGTTTAACCTGAAAAGAGAAGACTCCGAAGAGTATTCTAGAAGCTAGTTGGCTTCTAGAATTTGAAGGGCCACCATGGAGAACAAGAGATCCTTGTTGTCTGTCCTTTGTTTTGAAGAGGACCAATGACCCCATCGGGTGATGTCTTAGCTCAAGCACAAATTGGATTTAAGTGAGGCAGAGATGCATAAAGTCCTCAGCCTCACTCTCTTTTCTAAAGTCATTGAAGTCCAGTGACAGGACAAAAGTTAAGACAACTTGCAATGGTTCAGGATGCAGTGGATGCCTGTAGCATCTTCGATGCCTGCCCAAGCTCTAAGCACTCCATAGCGCCTGCTTCAGCCACCTTCATAGCCATTGGGACCGATTGTTTTCACCCTACCATTCCACTGGGGAAAGTCTTCACATGCTTGGGGTAGACATCCTCCTAACTCTCCAACAGGTTTGAGTCCTATAACTTACCCTCAACCTGGTTTAACCCTTCTGCTGAGATAGTTTATATGGTTGTTGCTGAGTAGGAAAGGGGATCAGACCTATTTGGAAAGGATGTGACATAAAAATCAAAAGGCAGAAATAAAAGTAACTTATTTTCTTAAAATAATTAATAAAATTAATTAAAACAAGGGATTAGATTTGCTCTGTTTGGCCCTGCCTGACAGAATCAGGAACAATGGGTGGAGATGGTACAAAAAGGAATTTTGGTTCAATGTAAGGAAAAACTTTATAAAGTTGCTTTGGAAGGTTATAGGTACCCTCTCTTGTAAGGGTGCCAAGTAGATGCTGAATAGCTAATTCTAAAGGATAGGCAACTAGGCATAGTGGTGAATGGAGGGATAGAGTGCCTGGTCTGGAGTTGGGTAGACCTGAGTTCAAATTTGGCCTCAGACCCTGGGAAAGTCATTTAACCTTGTTTGCCTCAGTTTGCTAATCTGTAAAATTAGCTGGAAAAGGCAATGACAAACCCCTCCAGTATCTTTGCCAAGAAAACCTCAAATGGAGTCATGAGGAGTCATACACAACTGAAATGACTGAACAACAACACTTGTCAATAATATGGTAGAAAGGATTCTTATAGCTAGGTGGCACAGTGGATAGAGGAACACAGGAAGACATGAGTTCAAATCCTGTCTCAGACATTTACTACCTATGTAGCCCTGAGCAAATCACTTAAAGTTTCTTAACTGGTTTCCCCATGTGTAAAATGAGGAAAATAATATCTTACCTTACATTAAGATTGTGTGGATGAAAGTGATAAAGTGCTTTGCAAACCTTCAAGTGCCTTGTAAAGATTATTATTACTATTACCTTTAGTTCTTTCCAATCAAGATTCTGTATTTCTGGGATAATCATATTTGCCTTTGGTACTGCACAGGGTTTATTTTTGTTGTTTTGTTTTTTTGTGAGGAAAATATTTTGTCTACCTTAATATGAATGGTTGGTTATCATCATTGACTAAATAATTAGAAAAGAAAATATGCTTTTTTAACCTAAGTTTGAATTCCTAGTACTCAGTAGTTGTGTGACCAACCAGAATAGTGGGCTTAGACTTTTGGAGTTGAAGCATAGGGTTGAGATGATCAAGTATTCCAAGATGATAAAACATTTCAAAGCCAAATAGCTTTAATTTTTGGATTATCCATTCTTTTGGATTGTCTGAGCCCCCGAATCCACCCATCATCACATGTAATGGAAAGTTGGCTTTTTCCTCCCCATATAACAATAGCATTTGATTTTAACATAGGTTTTAAGCAGAGCATGTATGGATATTCTCTGCCTGTTTCCAGTCCACCTTGAAACCCACATTGCAAAATTAAATAGTTATGTGGTAACAGTAACTATAGAACATTTCCCTCATTAACCCTGAGCTCACTCTTCCACAAATTCCCATTCAGTGGGAAGAATGGGCCTGAGTATGTATCCTGTATGGAGAATATTTGTGGCCAGGGCATCCACATGGAGGTCTGCTCTTAGAATTAACATGTATAAGTAGGAGATACACATTGAAGATCAAAGAATTGATGTTTAAACATGATAGCTGAAAGACCAGTAAGCTGCTGGAAGAGGTAATGAAGTTTCAGAAAGGGTATCTATGCGTGGAAGCAGGAGAGACTGGGGTTGAGTTGTGCATGGCTATATACTTGACAAGAGTCCAGTGAGGAGGCAAAGACCACATTAGAAATGGGCTAGGGAGGGGCTGCTAGGTGGCACAGTGGATAAAGCACCGGCCTTGGATTCAGGAGGACCTGAGTTCAAATCTGTCCTCAGACACTTGACACTTACTAGCTGTGTGACCCTGGGCAAGTCACTTAACTCCCATTGCCCCCCCCCAAAGAAATGGGCCAGAGAGGCCAAGAATCTGGAGGTCACTCCAAGTACAAGGCAGCCTTCTCTAAGGGGACCAAGAGTTATAGAACACAGATAAATACAGATAAACCAAGGACCAATGCCCCATAGGTTTTCTCTTTGTTTTTTCTTTTTTCTTTTTTTCGTTTTTTTTAGTGAGGTAATTGGGATTAAGTGACTTGCCCAGGGTCACACAGCTAGTAAGTGTTAAGTGTCTGAGGCCAAATTTGAAATCAGATACTCCTGACTCCAGGGCCAGTGCTTCGCCTCCTAGCTGCCCCCTGCCCCATAGGTTTTCACATCTTCACTGTTTTATTCTGAGTCTTTCTTTGAAAGCAGTGTTTTCTAACCCCTGTGCCATAGACCCCTAGTGGATGATGGGGACAGAGTTATTGTATTGAGTCCACAAGTCCATACATATTCCAGTGATTGCCGTTTTATCTTTATGTACTTCTGCAATCAATAGATACTAATAATTCAAGTACTATGGGGGAGAGGGAGTGCTTGACATTTTCTTATATATTAAAAGGGAATTTTCAGGCTCAAAAAGTTTGAGAACCAGTATCCCAGGTCTCTTGACAAAACATGCATTAAATAAGCACCTACTATACTTGTCCCATTTGTAGGTTAGGCCCTGAAGGGGTGAGAGGGGGAGTCATTCATTCCCCCGCTTGTGAGATGAAAGTGAAGGCATAGGTAGGTCAACACGGCAGTGGGCTTAGCCCCCGGACATTTGGCACAAGGAGCAAGTAGGATTTATCTGATCTAATTGGGACACCTCGCCTTATTGGCTAGGGAAATGAATAGAAGGAAAATGTTTATTCCTGCTCCTTCTCTTCATTCTGCCCCCCAACTTCCTAATTGCCTTGGTTAGTGAAGAAACAAATAAAAATTAGCGTGTTTATCCCACTTTTAAATTCTTTTAATGAGAAATCATTCCCAATTTAAATTTGTAATCGGGCCATAACCTTTCGGAGCTGATTATAGCCTGCGTCGTTGAGGACGCTTCCCTTTCCAATGCTTCCGAGTTCTCTTGGAACTTGACAATTTGTCAGTGAGTCACCAGCATCTGTCAGGTAGGCACTTCTGCTAGCTGTCCTGGATACTGCTTATGGAATGGAAAGGAAAAGAGCAATTTGGCCCTGCCTTTGTGTTGTTGTTGTTGTTGTTGTTGTTGTTGTTTCTTATAGTCCACTGTATTTGCCTTTAGATAATAAAAACTCTTAATTTTTTTTGTCACTCGTAGCTTAGCCCTGTCCTCAGTCTTTTACCTTTTCCTTCTCTCCATTCTGACTTAACACCCCGACCCTTTCTCTGCTCTCTCCTGCAGGGGTTGCTGAGCTAACTCCGAGCTGGAGGGTGACTTTTCCAAGACACAGTGACTTGTCCTGAGAGCTGGCGTCACCATGGCTGCTGGAGTCGCAGCTTGGCTGCCCTTTGCCAGGGCGGCAGCCATTGGCTGGATGCCCGTGGCCAACTGCCCCATGCCCCTGGCCCCGGCCGACAAGAACAAGAGGCAAGATGAACTGATCATCCTCAACGTGAGCGGGCGCAGGTTCCAGACGTGGCGGACCACCCTGGAGCGCTACCCCGACACCCTGCTTGGCAGCACGGAGAAGGAATTCTTTTTCAATGAGGACACCAAGGAGTATTTCTTTGACCGAGACCCAGAGGTATTCCGCTGCGTCCTCAACTTCTACCGCACGGGGAAGCTGCATTACCCTCGCTACGAGTGCATCTCGGCTTACGACGACGAGCTGGCGTTCTACGGCATCCTTCCCGAGATCATCGGGGACTGTTGTTACGAAGAGTACAAGGATCGCAAGCGGGAGAATGCTGAGCGTCTGATGGATGACAATGACTCTGAGAACAACCAGGAGTCCCTGCCGTCGCTCAGTTTCCGCCAGACCATGTGGCGGGCCTTTGAGAACCCGCACACGAGCACGCTGGCCTTGGTCTTCTACTATGTCACGGGCTTCTTCATCGCAGTTTCCGTCATCACTAACGTGGTGGAGACAGTGCCCTGCGGCACGGTACCCGGGAACAAGGAGCTGCCCTGTGGCGAGCGCTACGCGGTGGCCTTCTTCTGTCTGGACACGGCCTGTGTCATGATCTTTACTGTGGAGTACCTGCTGAGGCTCTTCGCGGCCCCCAGCCGCTACCGCTTCATCCGGAGTGTGATGAGCATCATTGATGTGGTGGCCATCATGCCCTACTACATTGGGCTGGTGATGACCAACAACGAGGATGTGTCTGGCGCCTTTGTCACGCTACGGGTCTTCCGAGTCTTCAGAATTTTCAAGTTCTCTCGGCATTCCCAGGGCTTGCGAATCCTGGGTTACACGCTGAAAAGCTGCGCTTCAGAGCTGGGCTTCCTTCTCTTTTCCCTCACCATGGCTATCATCATCTTTGCCACTGTGATGTTCTATGCCGAGAAGGGTTCTTCTGCCAGCAAATTCACAAGCATCCCGGCTTCCTTTTGGTATACCATTGTCACCATGACTACACTGGGGTAAGTACTGCTCACAACCTGTGGGGGCGGTCGGTGCAGGCTTGGAGTGGGGAAATGAGGATGTGAGATCTTACACAAGCTCCTCAGGAGCCAGGAGGATGCTTCCCAACTCAGAAGAGCAAAGCATATGGGAGCCCTGGCTTCTGAGGGGACTGAATGAAGGAAAGGGCTGACCAGATGCTGGTGGCTGGAGCCTGAAATCTATTTTCTAAAGTTTATAGGCCAAGTTGACCATTTTATTTTTAGCTGAATAGCCTGTGTTGGGTCCTTGAAGGCTTGAACGAACCTCTGGCAGGAAGCGAGAAGCGCCAGTGATTTGCTTTGGGGAGGATGTACGTTTGCATTGCTCTAGTTAACTGAAGACAGAATTCGCTTGTGGAGTCCTCTTGTGTAGAATTCCCCCCCCCCCCTAGCATATTTGAAGGTTGTTTTGCTTGTACTGTGCCTCTTTCTCCTCTGTGGGCTCTCAGGAGCTGGGGGGGGGCACTGGGCAGACTTTCTGTGTTGCTGAACTTGGGCTCCTAGGAAGCACAAGGCCCCACCCCCTCCCAAAAGATGAATGACCCTCTTTTCTTCGTTCTCGTTCACGTGTGACTAAACAGCACAGGACACCTGGGTGATTGTGACTTGATCGGAACAAATCATGTGGTCAGACACAATGGGAGTAGTGGTCTTAGAGAGAGGTGAGAGGTAGACTTAGGATGGAGAGGGATGGGGAACTCCTCATCCATCCAGTCTGGGTTCTTTTTTCTCTGTTTCTTCTGAGGTCACAGAAATGTATTTATGCTTCTCGAATGTGAAACCTTCCATCAGAGGAAGGGGGCTTACAGAGAAGGAGATTACAGCCTTCCCCCTAACAGGATTAGAACCAATAAAGTCAGCTTTATAGAAACATGTATTTCTTCGGGGTTTCTGCTCCAGCCGTTGGAAGTTGTTGAGGCTAATGCAATCCTATCACAATTCATATGCTGGGTCTATATTTGCTTAGGCCAGAAAGCGTTATATTGCTGATGGAGAATTCATGAAGCTTTTTATTTGGTCTTGACAATTCTGTTGGTTGCATCCCAGTGATTTGATTTTTCTTTTTTTTCTTCTGGCGGAGGCCCTACGACTCGGGTGTCAGTCTTTCCATAGTGCTGTGTGAGCTTATTGGGAATGACTGAGCAGGTGATGGGACCTTTTAAAATGATTACATTTGTCATTCTGCTGGGTCTGGGAAGCTACGAGTCACAAGGGGGAGGAGAGAGAGGAGAAAAGAGAGAAGAAGGATGTCGTTGGCCATCTCTGGTGTCAAAGAGCCTGATGAGAGCCAAGGCAGCAGAATCTGGCAGCCTCTTTAATAGGGGTTTGCCCTTTGGCTCCCTAGCTGGATCTTTTCAGGTGAAGGGCCTTACTGACTGTAAATAGCAACCAGGGTAAATAAGAATTTCTACCTTTCTTGGAGTGGGTGACTAGTTGGCCAAGCTGTTCCTTCATGACTCCTGAGTCCAGTGTTCTATCTAGGACACTATGCTGCCTCTCATTTCCCAGGGTCTCTATCCTTTAGTAAGAGCCTTGTGGAAGGGGAATCCTTAAGCCCAACAGATGGGCTCTGTAAGTAGTCCTGTGACTATTGTTCTAAAAGTCTAGGGTAACTTCTTCCCAGACAAGCCATTGCAGAACTTTGTATAAATTCCAAGGTGTACAGGGTGTCTGACTATCCAGATGTTGGTAGTATTAGAGATTCTTGGGATTCCAACTCTCAGGATGGAGCATTCATAACACTGGAATGCCTGAATTAGGCAAGAAATAGGAAGCCAAAAAACAGAAGGGAAAGGAAAGGGGAGAAAGAGGCCTGAATGTAGCCAGTGGCCCAGACAGAAGCAGGTGAGATGCATCAAATTAGTCTTTATAAAGAGTATTGTGTTCTTCCAGGGTTTATTAAAAATGGTACAAAATCCCAGAGTTGGATAGACTTCAGAAGCCATCCAGGCCAACCCATATCAGAACAACCAATCCGTATCCCCTCAGTGTTACAGATCATTCATTCTCTGCCTAAAGACCATTTTAGTGGGGATCCCTTACAATCCAAGGAAGCACTATTAGGCTCAGAGTCTGCCAATCATATGACACCATTATCCCTGTTTTGCTTTTTATTTCTTGCTTTTGTTTTGGGAGTTTTTAGAGGGAGAAAGGGGCTGTTGGCCTGCCAATATTGTTGGTCTTCCAGAGCTTTCCTTTCGTTCCACCATTTCTAGGGCACCCAGAGTAAACTTTGGGTCTGACTTTCTCATATGTTCCCTTCTTTCAAGGTGTTCAGGGGCTACTGATTTGTTGTCAAAGAGGATCTTCCTCCTCTTCCCCTCTGACCTACCCCCTCTCTCTCTCTCTCACACACACACACACACACTTTCATGAAGGTAACCATTTCAGCAGGCTGGGTTCTGAATAGTGAAGTTTTTACTATACCCAGCAGATGAAGATATTATGGACAACTAGCTACCTCAAATTGTTACTAAGGATAAAGGCAATCCTCATTCTAACCTAAAAACAACAGCAACAATAATAACCACTGGCATTTATATGGGGTTTTAAAAATGTTTTCCAAATATTATCTCATTTAATCCTCACAGCAACCCTGGGAGGCAGGTGCTATTGTTATCCCATTTTACAGATGAGGAAACTGAGGCTGAGAGAAATTAAGTGACTTGCCCATAGTCATATGGATAGTGAGTATCTGAGGTAGAATTGGAACTCAGGTCTTCCTGACTGCAAGGCCAGCCCTCCATCCACCATGCTGCATAACTGTCTGTAGACTTAAGCATGTCATGGCAAAGGCAGTAGAGTAAGTAGCTGGCTGGCCTTAGCAACAGGAAGAATTGAGCTGAAGTCCTACATTTGGCACATAAAGACTATATAACTGGACAAACAGCTTAACTTCAGCAAGAATGAAACGGTCTCTACGATAAAGAAGCTTACATTTCATTTTAGTAATAATAAAAATGTGTTCCCACCACCTCTTCCCCATGAGTCATATTTATTTGTGGATGTACTATATTCATTCCCTTCTTTCCCCCCCCATTAGACTCTAAGCTCTTTGAGGGAAGGGATTGCCATTTTTCATGTCTTTATCCCTTAATAGATAATAGCTAGCATTTGGATACTGCTTTAAGATTTCTGGGTCACATAATTAAAAATGTTGACAAATTAGCAAATGTTCATTGAACTGAATTGAATTATACTACATTACAATGAATTGGCGCTTTATAGTTTTCCAAAGTGCTTTTAAATATATCATCTTTCCTTTTTCTTCTTTTTTCTTTATTTTTTTATCACAAAAGTATTTTATTGTTTTCCAGTTACATGTAAAGATAGTTTTCAACATTTGTTTTTATAAGATTTTTAGGTTCCAAATTTTTCTCTCTCCATCCCTTCCCTCCCTCTTCCCCAAGACAGAAAACAATCTGATATAAGTTAAATATATCATCTTGCTTCTTCTTCTTCTTCTTCTTCTTCTTTTTTTTTTTTTGCAAGGCAATGGGGGTTAAGTGGCTTGTCCAGGGTCACATAGCTAGTAAGTGTCAAGTATGTCAAGTGTCCGAGGCCACATTGGAATTCAGGTCTTCCTGAATCCAGGGCTGGTGCTTTATCCACTGTGCCACCTAGCTGCCCTATCATTTTTCTTAAACATTACAATAGGTACTTTTTTTTTTAACCATACCCATGATTCCATTAGTTAAAGGAAATCTTAGTGAGGAAATTTCCCCTAACCTTACCTTCGGTTTATAGAAAGAGTTAATAGGTATTATTGCCCTGACTTGATAGAAAGATAAACAGGCTCAGAGTGGGTCAGTAGCATGGCCAAAGGTCACCTAGATGGTAAGTGGGACCAGAACTCCCAAGCCTTTTGATTCCTACTTCAGTACTATTTCGACTCCACAGACTGTCTAATCCCAAGAGGTCCCAGGGGTTGAGCTTATGAGGATCAATAACCAAGAACTAACACAAGTTTTGAAGAATTTTGCAGACAAGAATCTGGAGGAGTTTTCCAACCCTAAGAAACTGCATCAAAGAGACTTTTTTAGTTAATCTTCCAGTTGGCTATTCTGACTTATTCCCTGTGGATGGATCCCGGAATTCACCTACAGAAAGCTATAATGGATAGAGGACTGGTCTTGTGGTCAGAAAACCTGGGCTCCAGTCTGAGGGCTGCCCTTTTCTTTCAATGGGATCTTCTTGGCAGATCTCTTTAGCTGCTTTGAGACTCATTTTCCCTATCTGTAAAATGAAGGGATTAATTTCACAGGGTTGTGGAGAGGATTAATTGGAATACTGCATGTTATGCGCCCTGTAATCATAAAGCACTACAGAAAGAAATATGAATTCTTATTAGTCCTCACCTCTCTAGGTGTCTTACAGCTTGGCAGGGGAGCACCATGCAGCCCAGATTGTCCCTGGAACCTTGCCCTGTAGATTGTGCTCATAATGCACCCTCTGGGTTTCAGACAGCCAAGGGCTTTTTCCCTTAAGGAAATTAACAACAAGCAGACAGTTCCCAAGGGCTGAAGTTTCTGTGGGTGGGGACAGACTCACATCACAGCAAGGAATCATAATGTTCCAGGCTAACTCGAGGTACAGGCAGAATGAGGGAAATACAGACCATCTCCCATGCCAAGAATGCTCGTCCTCCAGCTCTGGGAAGCCTAAATTCTATTCAAGGCTTAGATCGTGTTAGCTCTTGCTTGAGGCTTTTCCTGGTTCCTCTACTTTTTCCTCCTCCTCCTCTCCTCTTTGTTGTCTCCATAAGTTGTATTTAATTCTCCTCCTTATAGAGGTGCTAATTTTGGAGTTAGACAGCTTGAATTCTAACCCCAGGTTTGTATGACCTTAGGCAAGTCACTTGACCTCTTTAGGATTCAATTTCCTCATTTTATAGATGAAATGGACTAGATGACATTCTAGGTCCCTTCCAGCTCTAAATCTATGATCCTCTGTTCTATTTTTTTTTAATTTTAAAATTTTTTAAGAAAAAAATCTTTTTTCTCTTGTTTCCCTCCTTGGAAAAAAAAAGAGGAAAAAACTCAAAACAAATAAGTGTAGCTAAGCAAAACAAATTCCTGCACAAGTGTGTGTGTACACATACATATATACATGTGCGTAAACATAAAAACTTATCCATATTCTTGAGCCTCTCTGTCACGAAGTAAATACATCATTATTAGTCCTCTGACATCATGGTCAGTCATTGCCCTGATCAAAATTCTGAAGTCTCTTAAAATGTTTTTTTAAATACTGTTGGTGTTATAGTGTAAATTGTTCTCCTGGTTTGGTCACTTAACTTTGCATCCTCTAATTTGTTTATGATGTCATTCTTAATGTCTAAATCACTTATCCATTTAGAACATATCTTAGTACATGGTGTGTGATGTTGGTCTATACCTAGTTTCTGCCAGTCTACTTTCTAGTATTCCCTAAGAAATTTTTATCAAATAGTAACTTCTTATCCAAGTCACTACAATATAATTACTTCCAAATATTGTATAAATAATCTGTTCCACTGATTTCCTTTTTTTCGCCCTTGTGATGCCTAGCAACAAAACCTGGTACAAAGTAGGTATTTAATGAAGGTTTATTGAATGGAATTGAATTCTACATTTTTAAAAAATTCTACATGAAACAATCTCAGTATAGTGTTTGGGGAAGATAAGTCAGTGTAGTCAAATTCATTCTATAGGGCCATCTTTAGGCCTTGCTGAATTGGGGTCAACTTACTTAGGCCAGTGGACTTCCAGTTCTTGACCTTCTCTGTCTTTGGCTACTTATGTATTCCAAAATCGGATCACTACTTAGAAATCTTAGGCTATTCTGAGAGACGGATAAGGATATGTATGACGGAGAGGTGAGGGTCTCAATGTGCTCTGACCTAGTCAGACCATACCTGGAGTGTTGTGGACTGCATTTTAGGAAGAATTTTGATAAGCTAGAGAGTATCCAAAGAAGGGAGACCAGAATGTTAACAGTCCTTGGCTTCATATCATAAGAGAGTTGATCAAAGGAGCTAGGAAAGTTTAGTCTGGGAAAGAAATGTCTTATAGGGATTTGCTAGAGCCAGCTCTTACCATGAGAGCTGATTGTTAAATTTTCAGTGTGAGCATTTACACTTAAGAAATGGGCAAATATTACAAATCAGGGCTTGATTTGTTTCATTGATTGCCTAGACCAGAGGTGTCAAACCTCTGGCCACGTGTGGCCCCCAACACTATACATCTGAACCAGAATGGAATGTAATTAGGAAATATTTAACAAAATAAATAAAAACACAATAAAACATAGAAAATGTTAATATGTGATTTTGTAAGTCATCGGTAGAAGAATCCTTATGTACAGTTTATTGGCCCGGTTTCCATTTGAGTTTGCCATCATTCATCTAGACTTAAGAAAGTGATTGAGAAAATGTTAATAATTCAGATTAAACTTAAAAATGTGTCCTGCAAACATTTTTTTCACTGAGCCACTTGTGAAGCATTTACCAGCACACCTCTCCTTAAGGGAGACCTGTTGTCTTCAAGTATTTCAAGGGCTGTTATATTTCCACATGTTATTATATATGAGGCATCAGATTTTTTTTCCTTTTTTCTCCTTTTATTTATTGATTTTTAATTTATGGAATAAACAAGCATTTTCATAACAAAATATAATTCAAAATTTTGGAAATTTGACTTGTTTTTATCTGTCTCAGAGGGAAGGGCTCTGAGCAATACTTTCATTTGTTTGTTTATTTGAAGCTATAGGATATTGGTACAGGTTACAGAGGTGGATTTAGGTTTGATAGAAGGAAAAGCTTCCAACTCATTAGAACTTTCCAAAAGTAAAATGGGCAGTGCCAGAAGGGAAGTGGGCTCTTCATCACTGGAGGTCTGAATGACCACCTATAGGCAATGTTGCTGTAGGGGGGATGTGTGTTCATATTTGAATTAGCTCCCCCAGCCTCCGCGGTTCCTTTCAGTTCTTTGGTTCTATGACTTAGCTATTCTACAACTCTAGGTGACTTATTTTTTTTTTTACTTTTTTAAATGAAGTTTTCATTTACAAAACATTTTATGGCTAAAGTGTTTTCCTCACAACAAGGCTGTGAGGTAGATAGCATCAAATATTCTTTTCCCCATATTATAGATGAATAAACTGAGACTGTGTGATATGACTTGTCTGAGGTCAGGAGGCTAGCAAATGTCTGCTTTGTGTATCATGCACCTTATTGTTCACTTTGAATTTTTAAAAAAAGATGACAATGGGGAAGCTAGGTGGAGCAGTGGATAGAGCATCAACCCTGGATTCAGGAGGACCTGAGTTCAAATCTGGCCTCAGACACTTGACATTTACTAGCTATGTGACCCTGGGCAAGTCACTTAACCCCAATTGCCTCACCAAAAATTAAATTAAATTAAATTAAAACTAAAAAGATGACATTTCCTGACCTCAGAGAATTGCAGTCTAGTAGGAGAGATATGGCCCCTAAATACAGAAATGACTAATAATGAAAATAAGCATAGCTAACATTTATGTAGTACTTTAAAGTTTGCAAAACACTTTGCATATGTTATTTCATTTGCTCCTCACACCCTTGGGAGGTAGGCATTATTATTATCTTCATTCTACAGATGAGGAAACTGAGGCAGACAGACTTGTCCAGGGTCACACTGTCAATAAGTGTCCAAGGCTAGATTTGAATTTAGGTCTTCCTGACTCTGAGCCCAGCACTCTATTCACTGCACTATCTATGCATGATCACTCTGTTCAGTTATTTGAGGGGCTCTCATTTGAGGTGGGGGGGGGGTTACACTTATTTTGCTTGGCTCCAGAGGACAAAACTGGTAGCAACAGGGGCAAGTTGCAGAGAAGCAGATTTCGGCTTGATGTCAGTAAAAAAAAAAAGAAAAAAGAAAAAACAAACAAACAAACAAAACTTGCTAGCAATTAGTGTTATCCAAAAATGGAATGGGCTGCCTCAGGCCACAGTGGGTTCTCCCTTCCTGCTGGCAGAGATTGAATGATTGGATGACCAACTGTTACAAGGAGCTTCTCAATTTCTCTCTCTCTCTCTCTCTCTCTCTCTCTCTCTCTCTCTCTCTCTCTCTCTCTCTCTCTCTCTCTCTCCCTACCTGCTTTGTTTTTTGCATTACAAACATTTATAGATTATCCAGACTCAATGAGAGATCTCTTGTAACAAAGAAAAGCTAATAATGTAGCAATAACATCTGAAAGTGCATGCAGTATTCCACACCTGTAGCACCCCCTTTTTTTAAAAAAGTGTACTTATTAGCAAAAGCTTCCTACATCCCACTCCCTACCCCATGCAGGGGAGGGAAGAGAAACAAAGAAAACAAAAGAAAAACAAATTATTTATAACAAATATGGATAGTCAAGCAAAATTCCCTCATTGGCTATATGTAAAAATATTTCTGATTCTGCACCTTAAATCTCTGTCAGGAGATGGATAGTATGGTTTATTTTTGCTCTTTTGGAATCATGGATGGTCATTGTATTGATCATAGTTCTTACAGTTTTCCAAATTGTCTTCACATTATTGTTGTTATTGTATAAATTGTTCTGGTGATGCTCACTTCATTCTTCCACAAGTTATAAAAATCCTCAAAATTGTTTGTTTTTATAATATCTATGCTATTGTTATGTTATAAATTGTCCTTGGTTCTGCTCACTTTATTCTGTATCAGTTTGTACAAGTCTTCCCATGTCTCCTTGAAATCATCTATTACCTCATTTCTTACAACACAAGACTATTCTATCACCTGGGTATATTACAATTTATTTACTCATTCTCCCAATGGTTCGGAATCCCTTTAATTGCCAGGTTTTTGCCACTACCAAAAGAGTTTCTGTCATTTTTTTTTACATATAGGACCTTGTCATCTTTCTTTAGTCTCTCTTTGATAGAGAACTAGCAGATATAGATATAGGAATAGGTACAGATATAAGCAAAGATATAGACATGGATAGAGATATACTGCTATAGATCTGGGTACAAGGCACACACTGTTTAATAAATTACTTTCCAGAATAGCTAGTCCAATTCACAGCTCCACTAACAGTACATCATGCACCTATTTTCCTACAGTCCCTACAACATTTATCATTTTCTTTTTTAATTATCTTTGGCAATATGATGGGTCTCTTCAGATACTGTTGTTCTGTCTTTTCAGTCATGTCTGACTCCTCGTGACCCCATTTGGGGTTTTCTTGGTAAAGATACTGGAGTGGTTTGTCATTTCCTTCTCCAGCTCATTTTACAGATGAAGAAACTAAGGCAAATAGTGTTAAGTGATTTGCCCAGGGTCACACAGCTAATAAGTGTCTGAGATCACATTTAAACTCATATTTTCCTAACTTTGATTGTATGGATCACAACAGAATGTGGCAAATCCTCAAAGAGATGAGATTACCAGATCATCTTACTTGTCTCCTGAAGAACCTGGATGCAGGTCAAGAAGCAACAGTTAGAACTGAACGTGGAACAACTGATTGGTTTAAGATTGGAAAGGAAATACAACAAGGCTGCATATTGTCACCTCATTTATTTAACTTATATACAGAGTACATCACGCAAAATGCCAGGCTGGATGAATCAAAAGCCAGAATTAAGATTCCTAGGAGAAATATCAGTGATGTGAGATATGAAGATGATAGCACTCTTATGTAAAGTAAAGTAAAGAGGAATTAAGAAGCATCTTGATGAGGGTGAAAGAGGAAAGTAAGCTTGAAGCTTAACATTAAAAAAAACCTAAGATCTTGGCAACTGGTCCCATCACTTCCTGGCACATAGAGGGAGAAGAAATGGAAACAGTGTCAAATTTTATATTCTTGGGCTCAAAGATCACTGCAGACAGTGACTGCAGCCATGAAATTAAAAGAGGCTTGCTTCTTGCAAGGAAAGCTATGGCAAATCTGGACAGCATGCTAAAAAGCAGAGACATCACCTTGCTGACTAAGATCCATATAGTCAAAGCTATGGTTTTTCCAGTAGCAATCTATGGCTGTGAGAGTTGGACTATAGTGAAGGTTGAGCACCACAGAATCAACACTTTCATGTTGTGCTGGAGAAGACCTCTGAGAGTCCCTTGGACATCTAGGAGATCAAATCAGTCAATATTTAAAGAAATCAACTCAGACTGTTCATTGGAAGGTCAAAAACAGAAGCTGAAGCTTGAGTACTTTGGCCACATATGAGAAGACAGGACTCACTGGGAAAGACCCTCATGTTTGGAAAGATTGAAGGCAAAAGGAAAAGGGGATGGCAGAGAATGAGATGGATGGATAGTCTCATAGAAGCAATAAACATGATCTTGGACAGACTTCTGAAGATAGTGGAGGATAGAAGGGCCTGGCATGCTGTGGTCCATGGGTTTGTGAAGAGTCAGACATAACTGATCGACTAAGCAACAAACTTCCTGACTCCAGGTTTGGCTCTCTGTCCACATCACCACCTCTAGAGATCTTTTCCAACTCTGAGATTCTAGGGTTCTATGGTATAGAGCTAAGACTCAAAACTGATTTCTGATGACACATTTCATTCTCTGCCTGCTATCCCACACTGCCTGTCATTTTTCCAGACTCTCAGGCAGGGCTGGGGCTGCTTAGGAAGGACAAGTGCCTTGATAATATCTCCCTCCAGCAGTACGAGAATTAGCATACTTAGCTCAGGCTTTGGATGCTTAGGAATGGTTAGCCCTGTGAGAGAGGGAAAAACACAATTTCCCAGACGGGGCAATTGCCCACAAGGCAGGGGCAGGAGATGGAGGGATAAGCTCTGTAGCTCTGTCCCATCCTCAGCACCACGCAGTCTCCAGATTGACACTGCTGCTTCTGAGCAGCAACATTTCCAGCACGGAGAGAGAAAGTCCCGAGAAGCCCCATTATGGAGGTCATGGCAGACACAGCATTGTGAGTCTAAGTAAGTTGGGACCATCTGCAAGCAGGAATAACTTTGCTGTTTCTTTGATCTTGGGTGCATTGTCCCTTGGTCCAGCTGAAGTGAAACTTGCCTTTTGAAATTAATTCCAACCCTGGTGCTGCCCTTTTTGTAGCTCCCTTCCAGAATCTCAAGGGATAATCAAACACTCATTTACTCCCCCCCCTTCTCTTCCTCTTTCCCTTTCTCCCTTCCTCTGTCCTTTTCCCCTTTTCTCTCCCTCCTTCCTCTCACCTTCTGTCTTCCTCTTTCTCTCACTCCCTTATTCTGTCCCCTTATCTTCCCTCTCTCTCCCTCTCCACCTCTCCCCCCTCTCTCTTCTCTCTCCCCCTTTCCTTCTTCTTCTCTCTCCCTCTTTCTCTCTTCCTTTCTCCCTCTTCCTTTCTCCCCCTGTCCCTCTCTCCCTCTTCAGCCTTTCCTCTCTTCCCCTTTCCCTCCTTCTTCCTCTCCCTTTTCTCTCCTTCCCTCCCTCTTTCCCTCCATTGCCTTCTTTCTCTCCCTCCTTCTATCCCCTTCTCGCCCTTCCTACCTCTCACGCTTACCACCTCTTTCCCTCTCTTTTGTTCTCTCTCTCCCCTCCCTCTTCTTCATTCTCCCTCTTCTTTTCTCTCTCCCTTTCTCCCTCTTCCTCTGTCCCTCTTCTCTCCCTCTGTCCACCTCTTCTTCTTCTGTCTTCTCTCTCCCTCTCCCCCTTTCCTTCTCCCTTTCTGTCCCTCTCTTCTTCTCCCTACGTCCCTCTCCCTCTCTCACTCTTCCTCTGTCTCTCTTTCTTCCCCTCCCTCTCTTTGTCTGTCTCTTTCTCCTTCTCTACCCCTCCTTCTCTCCTTTTATGTGTTTTGTTTTTATTTTTGCTGCTACAAAACTACTAGTAAACACAAACATGATTCTTTCCCAGGAGCAGCAATTATTCTGCCTTACAATCCTGTAAATATGAGGCAGTCTGGCCCTCCCTCTCCCCCAGAGATCCAGAGCCAGTCTACAGCTACTTGCCCTACTGCTGTTTCTCCCACCTGAGGAGTTCGTCCAATCCAAACTTGAGGACCTTCTCCTTTCCTGTCCAGGCTTCCCTGTTGGGTAGAAGATGGTCACATAAAAAATTTTGTGGTCTAGATCAAAAGTGGGGCCTGTCTCCACTTAGGAAACTGTCTCAAGCACTGACTTCTTCTCAGTTGTAATCTTTGAATATCCACATCCAAGGCTCGATACCACTAACTAAATGGAATCTCGGTGTTTTGTCTGTGGGCAGATCCCCAGGCCTCCCAAACTCCAAGTTTCCTTTGCTGCTGCTGTGAGGTGTTAATCAAGCCAAGATCTGACCCTTCTTTCCCCACTCTGCCCCACCTGCTTACCACCAGGTGTGGATTCCAGGGGATCATTTACAAGGAATAAAAGACTAATTAAAGAAATGTTACTATGGGGAAATAAAAAGTACATAAAAATAAATCTTTCCAGATAAGCCTGGGTGTGTCTGGCATTTTACTAAACCTATTTTAGGCGAACTAGGTACGTAGGCTGAGTCCTGGTCTTCTATTTTCAACAGCTTTGTCATAATTCTCTGGGGCCCCAGAGCTATCTGGAATATTTTGGTCTATTGCCCAAATCCAGCCTGTCTCCCCTTCTCCCCAGACCCCTTTCTGTTGGCATCAAGATCTACCTAGTGAAGCACACAGGCTAGAGGTTTTACCAGTCTGTGCAAACCTTAGCCAATCAGGAAAACTCCCATTCCCTGGGGGGGCTTTTTGTGCTCTGCTTTCATATTAATATTCAAGAACTAGAAAGCTAATCTTTATGATTTTCCCCTACTTCACCCCCAAATTGGAAGGGATGGTCCTAGTGGAGATATGGTAACCTATCAAAAAGTAAGACAACAGTTATCCTACCACTCCAAAGAAATATTTCACTTTCAGGGTTTATAAAAACCTACTTTCAGGGCTACAAATCAGAAACAGAGGTCCTGGGTTCAAATACTGGTTCTTTTACTTGCAGCATGGGTGACCTTGGGCCAGTCTCCTAACCTTTCTGGGCCTCAGTTTCCTTATCTGTAAAATGAGGGGATTGGACCATATGACCTCTAAAGTCCTTTCCCATTATGACTTGATGATTCATGTTCATTTTGCATCATCCTTAAGATCTTCATTGCAAAGTGGGGAAATTGAGGCAGCTATATAGGAATCTTGATGTCTTTTGGATGAAATCCCTCCTGTCAGCCTATAATGGGAAAGAGCACTTCTACATCTTTAAAGTTCTATTGGAATGCTCTTAACCATTAACTTTCTTGATATCTTCTTTTCTATTCATGTCTGGTCTTAAAAGTTTATATTCTCCTGCTACCATGTCCTTCATTTTTGTGTCTTTCTTAAACTGCCCATTATTAGAGGGGAGAGACCACATCTAAACATTCCTCGATACACCCCGAACATGATATTGCATACATTACAGATTTCAAGTCAGGAAAGATCTCACAGTTAGTTTTGGGAGACCCAGAGTATTCCAACCAATGAACTTCATAGGCACAAAGTATGCCTTCATCACCATTGCCTTAAAACTTCTGCCCAATGGTAGGATTGATGTCTGTCTGCCTCTAGATTTTCTTTGAGAAGTTGAGAAGGAATTTTCTTTCCCTGGCTCCATGGCAATAAACAGACAGGTGGGGGAGGAGCAGGGGTCTGGCATATAAGGGATTGGAAAGGGTGAGAAGGGGATGGAGATTACATTTAGCCCATGTAATCATATTCCTGGTGCCGAGACTCCAACGAGTATCATTAAGCTGGATCAGAAAAAATCATTTTAATATAAGTGCCACCTCCCATACCAGCTTGTTGATGGAGAGATGGATGAGACCCGGGACGCCTCCTTTGTAATGCAATGCTATAAAATCCCATCACCTTCATTATTTCCCGTGGAGTCAACGCATCATAATACCCACGAGCTAGAGAGCAGCTTGAATTTAATATACAGAAAGTCCAATCAAACAATAAATGGATAGAACTATATAAAGAAGCCATTTTCTGGGAGACTGGCTCCATTCTTGGGGATTCAGCTCCCTGACATATGAAATGTGCATCAATCTCCCCCAACTAATTCAGCCACCGACACACTGTGTGTCTTATTTGTTTGCTTCAGAAACCCAAAAGGAGAACTTTTCTCTCTGCATTTTTCTGACTATTAATGCAAAATTGCAAGTCTCATTTTCTCTGATTTGCATCCAGCTCACAGCAAGGCTTCCCCTCGATGCCAGCAAGTCTAGCGGCTCAGCCCTTGCTAGCTTCCTGAGTCCTCATTATTCTCAGTGGCAATTTAGAATTCAGTGTATTTGTCTCTTTTTAAAAATTACCATCAATTCTGGACAACAGCATTTGATGGTGTTTGGGGTGGTAGGCAGATGAAGTGGAAGAATTTCTCCCCCTGAAAGGGTTGGGAGAGTCAACGATTTATTCATGCTTCTGCCTCAAGGCAGGGGTCCTGATTCAATCTCTTGAACTCAGCCCTTACTGTTTTTTTCCCCCCTCTGGTACTCTGATTATCTGAGCTCAGGTTTTTAATACCTGGCTGACAAAATTTTCATATCCATCCAAACCCCCTGCCCCCACTTCAACCTCTATCACACTTAACCTGCTAGTTTTCAAGGAACATAAGCTGATTTTAATATTGTCCCGGACAACCAAATAGGAATCCAAAGGTAAACCTACTGCTTTAAAAAAAGATATCAAAACCAGATATAGACAATTTGGCAGGAGGGGTGAGGTGGGAGTGGAGTGTTCTCCGGAGAATTGTCTCTGCCTTTCTTCTCTTCTTAGCACAGATAACCAACAGTTAACTATAGTTATAAGACATATTAGGTGACACCGTGGTTAGAGCACCAGCCCTGGATTCAGGAGGACCTGAGTTCAAATCTGGCCTCAGACACTTACTAGCTGTGTCTGACCTGTGTGACCCTGGGCAAGTCACTTAACCCTCATTGCCCCACCAAAAAAATAAATAAATAAAAAGACATATTAGGGGTAAGAATTATTATGGGCCTTTCCTTCCTTTTTAGGTTTCCCATGCTTAGATAGAAAATAAGTTTGGATATTAAAATGAAATTATGATATAGCCATGAGAATTAGGTATCCAGAGAGCACCTTCACTCTTTTGTCTATTCCTGCCTTCTCCTCTTCCAAAAACCCTTCTTGAGAATATTTTCCACTTATAAGTGACTCAACTGACTTACAACTTTTCCTATGAATTCTTTTTTCTTCAGTCTCTGGCAGTCTAGTCTAAACCTTTCATATATTGTTTCCATCAGAGATAAAGGGGTCATTTTTGGTTTTCGGACCAGAACAGGGTTATTTTAAGTCTTCTAGGATGATAATTGAATACATCGTGTGCTCCCAGGAAAGCAAAATTAGCTTATGGACTCCATTCAGCAATAAGAGAACCTACATATCTTGGGTAGATTAGAGACCAAACCAAAACAGTGACAGACCCCAGACTGAATTTCCAGGGCGTTACTGTGCTTTCCAGGCTTGAGGCTGGCTAGTGATGCTGGCTCTGAGTCAGTTTCTCAGTATCTTATAAGTCATCTAATGCAATTCCTACCTAAACAGGAATCCCCTCTGTAATATTCCTTATCAGCACTCCTCTGGTGGTGAATTCAATCTTTCAGTAGCCAATTGCAATTAGGAATAGTTCTAATTGTAAAAGGACAGCTAGGTGGCGCCATAGTGCATAGAGCACCAGGCCTGAAGTCAGGAAGGCTCATCTTCCTGAGTTCAAATCTAACCTCAAACACTTACTAGCTGTGTGACCTTAGGCAAGTCACCTAACCCTTTTTGCTTCCGTTTTTCATCTGTAAAATGAGCTGGAGAAGGAAATAGCAAACCACTTCAGTATCTCTGCCAAGAAAATGGAATCACGGAGAATTGGACAGGACTGAAAAATGACTGAACAACATAGCCACAAAGAATGGAACAAGAGGAAATGAGTTTACCCTGAAATAAGAAGGTTTTAAATTTGACACCAGGATTTCCTGACAGGAAGGGTTTGAGCCCAGAAATAAATAACCTCCAAAGGATATGGAATCTCCTCCTACAGTATATCTACTTAGCAGAAGAGCATGGGAACAAAGCAGAAATCTCTTCTAGTGGGTTACAGGAAAAAAGATCCTTAGAGCCAGTTAGTAAAACAACCGAGAGAGAGAGAGAGAGAGAGAGAGAGAAGAGAAAGAGAGAGAGAGAGAAAGGGACAGAGAGAGAGACAGAGACAGAGAGATAGAGTCAGAGACAGAGACAGAGAGACAGAGACCGAGAGAGACCAAGAGAGACCGAGAGAGACAGAGAGAGAATGAATAAACAAGTTCTGTATGCAAAGAAAGTATCCATAGAATCTTACTTTAAAAGGAAGAGAAAATAAAAAGAACCAGCTTCACAATTTGGAGAATAAAGACACCTCTGGAGCCACAGCAATAACTAGGAATTGGTTCTTAGAAGGTGGTTCAGACTGGAAATTTACTCAGCAAACATTTGTTAAGGGTGATTTGTGTGCACTTAAAGGCACGCATTAGATGGTAGGGGAGGCTAGTGCATGGAGACGAGATAGACTCTCCGTAGTAGGGTAGTGGTTTGGGGCAAATCCCAGCAGCAGAAAATAAATGCAAGTGCAAAGTAATGGGCAGTTGACATTGTTGGCACCAGCCACAGATGAATGTCCCATCTCTTGGGCAGGGCACTGTGTTCATTGAGTCTGGCAGCAGGGAACAGGCAAAAGTCTGAGTGGGTGGCATTAGGCATTAGGCCCAGCAAGAGATATTGTGGACCCCCATCTAAATACAGGCTCTCATCAACAAAACTAGGCATGGCAAGAAGGGAATAATCAGGGAACCAAAGAATGTGGGAACTAATCAGAGTGCTTAGCACAATGCCTGGAGCATAGTAGGCACTTAATAAATCTTTATTGATTAATTAATTATGAGAACATTAGGGTAGATCTGGTAACATAATATTTTAATTTTTTTTTTTTTGGTGAGGCAATTTGGGTTAAGTGACTTGCCCAGGGTCACACAGCTAGTAAGTGTTAAGTGTCTGAGGTCAGATTTGAGCTCAGGTCCTCCTACTCCAGGGCCGGTGCTCTATCCACTACGCCACCTAGCTGCCCCATAACATAATATTTTAAGTTTTATAAAACATTTTGCCTACATTATCTCTTTTCAGCCTCCAACAACACTGTGAGGTAGATACTGTCCTTTCCCCATTTTAAAGATGGCAAAACAGGTTGAGAAAAGTCAAATGACATGTCCAAGGCCTCACAGCTTGTGTTTGAATCAGAATTTGAACTTAGAACAACCATTCTACCCATTGTGTCCACATAGCCATTCAAGAGAAAAAATGGAGTGTCAGTTACTGCTAGTCAGGGTGGAAAGTTTGATTGACACCATCAACATGCTAATTTCTAGCTGTGAATTATAGAGCTAAGGATGCTTATGTAAAGCTCAAATTAATCCGAGAGTTTGAATCAAGACTGCGCTTTTAAGTATTTGGATCAGTCATTTCAATAACAGATATTAAAATATATAAGAATCAAGAAATTGTTCAACAGAGTCAAGAACAGCATAGTAAGGAGAAACAAAAGAAGCAAGAATGACAATTTGAGCTCATCATATGGAACTGATAGGCTATCAACATGGAGTGTGGAAATATATTTGTCTTGTTTGATGGTGGGGCATGACTGTAAAGCTGTGTCAATGCTTGATTCTTTTAAAATCATGGCAACTTTGTCTAATGAAGGTGTGTTGGAATTGGAGTTGAGAGACCTGGGCTTCAGTGTCATCTGTGGCACTCTGTGTGTGTGTGTGTGTATGAATATGTGTATATATGTGTGTAGGTGTATGCATATGTGCATGTGTGTATATAGGTATATGTGTATATATATAATCCACATGAGTATATATGTATGTGTGTGTGTGTGTGTGTGTGTGTATGACCTTAGGAAGAAGCTAAGGAAGCATGTTTTAAGCCTCTACTATGCATCGAGCACTGTGCTAAGCACTTCACAAATATTATCTCATGGGATCCTGACGACAACTCTCTAAGGTAGGTGCTGTTATTATCTTCCTTTTACAGTTGAGGCAACTGAGGCAGACAGAGTTTAAGTGACTTGGCCATGGTCACACATTTAGTAAGTGTCTAAGGCTGCATTTGAACTCAGGTCTTCCTGACTTCAGGTGCAGAGCTCTATCCACTGCACCACTCTTAGCTGCCTCTGCAAGAAGTTCAAAGATCCAAAAGAAAGACAATTTGGACCTGGAATCGAAAGATTCCAAGACTCTGAGGCCTTGGGCAGTTAACTTCATCTCTCCTGGCTTCAGTTTCTGCAAAATGAGGGGGTTGAAAGAAATGATTTCTGGGATCTCTTCCAGCTTTAAACCTATGATCATGTGAACGCTGTAAAATGGTAATGACAACACTTGTACTCTCTATCTCATTAGGATTGTTTTGAGGAAAAATACTTTATAGACCTATAGAAATATAAACCTGTTTCTTCTCCCCCCTCCCAAATAATTTATAGAATTGTATTTACAGTCAACCTTTATATTGATTCTTTTGTAGAATCAGCTAGGTGTGACGCTTCCGAGTTAGTCGGTCAACAGGTATTTATGAAGAGTTTCTTCTATGCCAGGCATTGTGCTAAATTCTTAGGCTACAAATAAAGGAAAAAGTAATCCCCCTCCTGGAATGGGAGAAACAACATGCTAACCAGTAGGCACATGCAAGCTACAAGCCAAGTAGTTGCAAGGTAAGCTTATTGAAGAAGTCTGTAGAAGTTGGGGGTTTAACCGCAGAGGCAAGAGGAGATGGTGGGAGATCCTGTGGTTTTTCTATTCAGCCCACGCCCCGAGGGACAGGGAGTACTTCTCGGACCTTGTCTCTTGGCTGGGCCAGATTCTTAGTGGGAGTGAGAAGAGTGGAAAATCCAGCTGCTGCCTGATCCTGACTGATTTAAGGAGTTGAAGGAGAAGGTAGTTGTATGCAGGGAGCCTGTTGTAAGCTGGTGACAGAAAACAGGTCCCCCCCTCCTCCCCAGAGGCTCCGCTTCTCCGTCAGCGCCTTGGCCCCATCACGGTGATCTATGGGCGCTCTCTCATTCCTGAGGATAGGAGGAGGGGGTGTGGGGAGGGGGGGGAGATGACGAGGACAGACGGATGGAGACTCCTGTGGAGTGTCATCCCTGGGGTATCATGGGTGCTGCCTTCTACAGTCGTTGAGGAATGACAATACCAGATCCTCATCTTTCTTCATGATTTGTAGTCCTCACTTCTCTCTTTGCTGTGTTTTCTGATGCGTAGTGACTATTGCAATCATTCTGGCCTCTTTCCGGACGTTTCTGCATGGGAGAAATTGAAAAAGCAGTTCACCGTATATGACCTTAGATGATTTTCATTTTTCTTTCTTCTTCCCAACCCTGCCCCTCCTCGCCCCCTTCTCCTTCTCCCCTCTTTGTTGCTGTTCTTCCTCCACCCCCACCTCCAGCTTTCGCCCCCTGGGGGGGGGGCGCCTGTTGCCCTGCCTTCTGAGTAGGCAGATCCTTCCTCACCCTCGCCTCGACCTCCAACAGAGATGCTTCCCCATGTAAGGGAAACAGACTTACGTCGATTAATAAAACATTTTCCTTCAGCCTAACTGGCATGCTCAGAACATCAGCAAGGCTTAGGGGAAGATTACGAAGAGGGGTGCCCAGTTCCTTCCTCTGCCTCCTCCACTACCCTATTACACTATGTTAATATTTCCATTTAAGGTTCCTTTTTTGCTTAATGAAGCAGTAGCCTTCTCTGTATCCCTGATGGACTTGGAATCAGGAGACCCGGGTTTGTATACTAGACACATTCAATACCAGATGCTTGATACCACAGACCAAGGCCTTTTGCTTTGGTGATGTCCTCTAGTCTCCTCAAAAGGGACACCCCCAGCCCCAGTCACTGGCTGGACTTCACCTCTTCACCAGCAGCCTGGAGAAACCTCAGCCCTGAGCTCAGCTCCCAAGATCTATGGTCCCTAGCCTAGACCTTCATTTCATGAGTGCCCCGGACGTTCTCACTTCTCTCCCAGAGCCACACCATCACCATCTAGCCAGCAGCCCACCTCCCACCTTCCCTCCCCCTACTTTTCAGTACCCATTCAAATGTTGTCTTCCTTCCTAAAAAGTTAGAACTGAGGGGGCAGCTAAGTGGCACAATGGATAAAGCACCAGCCCTGTATTCAGGAGGACCTGAGTTCAAATCCAGCCTCAGACACTCTACACTTACCAGCTGTGTGACCCTGGGCAAGTCACTTAACCTCCATTGCCCCGCAAAAAAAAAAAAAAAAAAGAGTTAGAACTGTCTTTTTGACTTGTGTTTGTATCCCCAGCCTGGTACATCCTAAGTACCATACCACATACATACCATCTCACAGTGCCTGACATACTAAATACTTAATAAATAATTTATCTTTAAAAAATAGAAAATTGTGTCTATTCATTTATTCGATCAAGATATACTTATTAATTATCTTCTACATTCTGAACACTGTCGGGTGATGGAGGGGGACACAACATTTAAATAAGGCTGTGGCCTTACTGCCTAGTAGGGGGAAAGATGTCAAAACAGATAATGATTCTTTTATTCTATTATAACCCCTTGAGGGAAAGTACTGTTCCATTCTTTGTACTTATATCTCTAGCACCTAGCATAATGCCTTGCACATAGCATATGTTTAATAAATGTTCAGTGATTGATGAGTATATTGCTATCATTAATAATAATAATTAATAGAGAGCTACAAAACAAAGTGTTATGTGAGGTCCAAGGGGGAAGGTATTGTCCAATTGCATTGGTATGTATTCCCAAGCAACAGACCTGGATGATTGATACGCTAGAGAATCGGCCCTTGGTTAGTCAAGAGTTGAGTTTATTCCCCAATCAATGACCCATTTCCATTTTTTCCCCTTCAAAATAAACAGACTCTGGGAGAATGTTTGGCCAAAGCTGTCATCAGGAACTTGAAGGCTGAGCAGGGAAGAGAAGAGGGCCAGAAATGGGATAAGATGATAACAGAGTAAGTTCAGTGGGCTCAGACAGGATGGGGCCAGGGCACCCTAACCCTCCACAGGTAGAGATTAAACTGTAGTGTTTTTTCAGCAAAGCAGGAGGAGGAGAGTTTGAAGGTGGTAGTTGAGCTTCCTAGGAGCCAACTGATGACTGAGTTAAGGGGAGATGAGTAGGGGCAGAGCTGGGAGTCTAGCCCTGTGAGTGGTTGGCTTTTAAATCTTTGAGATCTTGATGGAAAGCATTTGAGAACTGTAACATCTTAAGAGCTGTAAAAAGAGACTCAGGCATTATCTGGTCCAATCTCCCACCCAGGGCAGCAATCTGTCTACATACAGGTAGTCATCCAGCCTCCAGTTCAGTGTAGCTCATTCCATGGTAGAGGACATCTCAAATGATTAGGAAGTTTTTCCTTCTATTGAGCTATAGAATCTGCTTCCAGGAAATTCCTCCTTGCCCCTGGTTCTGCCCTCTGGTGCCACACAGACTAATAAGTCTATCTTTGTATGACAACTTCTGAGGAAGTATCCTTTCCTCTTAAATGTTGATGAAAATTTTGCATATGGCCACCTTGGACTGTATAGTGATATATGTGAGGTAATAACAACCTGCAGATCACTTCTGAGTTGGGGAAGAAATCAATCGAAATCAGGAGTTCTTAACCTGGGGACCACAGACACCCTGCCAAAGAGTCTATCAGTGGATTTCAGATGGTCTTTGAAATTGGATGGGAAAAATACATCTTTATTTCAGGATAATTGGTTTTCATTGTAATCCTATGCACTTAAGATTCTAGGAAGAGGGTCAATAGCTAAAGGGTGAAGACACAAGAAAAGTCAGGAACCTTTGATCCATATGGAGCCTCAGAGATGAGGCAAACTAAAGGCAGTCACAGTGATGATCCTGGAAGTTGGTGGGAGAGAACAGAAGGGTCCCAGTTTTGGATAGGAAGGGGAACCTTAAGTATGGTTGGAGCTCCATCTGGGGCAAAGATTCTTAACCTGGGGTCCGTTAATTTATTTTTAAAAGCATTTCAATAACTGTAAAGTACTTTCCTTTGTAATCATATTCATTTAAAAACAGAGTCCATGGGAATAAGGTGGTGATACAAAAAATGATACAAAAAAACCTGTGATCCAGGCAAAAGATGCACTGAAAGCTTTTTTCTTGAGGCAACTTGGTGAACAAATAAATAAATAAGTATTTATTAAGCTCCAACTATGTGTCTCATCTGTAAAATGTACTAGAGAAGGAAGGAAATGGCAAATTACTCCAATATCTTTACCAACAAAATCCCAAATGGGGTCACAAAGAATCAGACACAACTGAAAAATGATTGAATAACAGCAAAAATGTGCCAAGCATTGTGCTACATGCTGAAGATACACAAATCCAAAACAAATATAAATTCTGCTCTTAAAAACATTATATTCCATTAGGAAGAGACTACATAGGTACAGTAGTAATGAGAGGCATGTGAGGACAGGAATGGTGAATAGAGCCATGGAGGAGTAATACATGATTCATTAAAAGAATAAAAAGACCCAATTTCCTTTTGAAGAAGTCCCAACCTGGCAAGAGATCATGGCCAAAATACAACAACTCTGTGATGAGTTTTGTGGTTAATTCTCCACATTAGTCTTTTTGTTTGTTTGTTTATTTGTTTGTTTTTGTGAGGCAATGAAGGTTGTGACTTGGCCTAGGGTCACACAGCTAGTAAATGTCAAGTGTCTGAGGTCGGATTTGAACTCAGGTTCTCCTGAATCCAGAGCGAGTGCTCTATCCATTGCACCACCTAGCTTCCCCTCTCCCCATTAGCCTGTAAGCTTCTTGAGGACAGGGAATGTTATTATGTTTTTGCCTTTCTTTGTCTCCCCAGCTCCTTAGCACAATACCTGGGACATAGTTAAGTGCTTGATAAATTCTTGAGGATAGATTTATTGTTTTTTTTTTCTCAAATGCTAGTAAAAGTTTTTTTTTTTTTTGTTAACCTAAACTTTGTTTTCCAATGGCTTAAAGAAAAGAAATATATCCAGGAGAATCTAGGAAAGTTGGAGTGCCCTAAAGGTCTAATCAATCAATAAATATTTATCAGGCTTTTACTGTGTCCTGAGTGCTGTAAATACAAAGACAAAAAGAAACAGTCCTTGCTCTTAAGGAAGATGCTTCTATTAAGGGATATAATAAATACCTATACAAATAGATATATACAGGGGCAGCTAGGTAGCACAGTGGATAAAGCATCAACCTTGGATTCGGGGGCCCTGAGTTCAAATCCAGCCTCAGACACTTGACACTAGCTGTGTGACCCTGGCCAAGTTTCTTAACCCTAATTGCCCCCCCCAAAAAAAACCCCAACAAATATATACAAAATAAATATGGGGTAATTTTGGTGGGAGAGGCACTAGCAACTGGTAGGATGGCTTGGATCACGAAAAGTTCTTGCCTCATGTCTACACAATAATAACAGAAAAGAACGATATAGAAAAGGTTGTACTATTCTAGCCTCGTTGTGCCAATAAGTAAAGGTTGATTAAATCAGAGAGGACAGTAGATAAAATGGACCAAAATCCTTGGTAGGACTGGGTGAGTTGGAACCTGACTGACCTCCCTTTCTACCTGGGGTTCTGTTACCCTTCAAATACTTGAAGATCATGACTGTGCCCCTCCTAAGTTTTTTATTCTTCAGTCTCATGTCCTGGGGAAGGAAATAAATAAATGACATGTATGGATCAAGTGGAATGTTTTATGTATTGTGAAAGGAAGTCTAAATGTTGGGAAATTATCAGGAATGTCTAACTGAAGAATAATATACTATACGTTAAATATGATATATTGCATGTAATATATTATTATATATTATATTTACATCTAATGTGTAATAATGTGCTATATGCTAAATATATGTTAAACATATATTTATGTTTAATTATAATCTACTATATGCTAACTATAATATGCTGTTATAATTTATCCACATATAATTATAATACATTGTGTTAAATAAAATATGTTATATTGTATATTATATTTACATATAATATAACAATATGTGAAATACAAAATATTGCATACATTATATTTATATGTAACCATAATAATATGCTTCATGCTAAATATAATATGCTGTTATAATTTTTCACGCATATTATAATATATTGTGTTGAATAAAATATACTCTGTTATATATTATATTTATATATAATATAACAATATACTATATGATAAACACAATATATTGCATACATTATATTCGAAGATAATTATAATAATATACTACATGCTAAATATAATATGCTGTTATAATTTTTCACATATATAAATATACTCTGTTATATATTATGTTTACATATAATATAATAATATACTATATGTGAAGCACAATATATTGCATACATTATATTTATATGTAATTATAATAATAAACAACATGCTAAGTATAATGTGTTGTTATAATTATTTCCCATGTAACATATATTGTGTTAAATAAAATATACCATATGTTATATATTATATATTATATTTAAACATAATATAAAAACATACTATATGTGAAAACACAATATATTGCATATACTGTATTTATGTGTAATTATAGTATACTGTGTTAAATATAATATAATATTCTTTAAGGTTTGAAAAGCATCTTACATAGATTAGTTTATTTGATTCTCACAATGTTCCTGTGAGGTAGGTATTTATTCATATTAATTAGGTCTCACCCCCATTTTATAGAGGAAACTGAGACTTAAGGAAGTTAAAACGACTTGTCCACACTGAGCTATTAATTCACATGCTATCACACAAGGTCAGAAGCCAGATTCTAACCCAGGTCTGTCCTACCCCAAGATCCCAGGATTCTTTCTCCTACATAATGCTGCCTCTCCTTGGGGGAGGGTCTACTCTGACTGTGGACACAGATCCACCACGTGAGTGCTCAGATGAGCTCATCTTTGATTAATAAAACCTGCCTCTGCTTGCTTGTTCTTGAATCCCCAGAATTGAGCATAGTTCCTGGCACATGGTAAGTGATTAACCAATGCTGCATCTGTCTAACTCTCTGTCTTGCTATCTCTGCCGAGGAGGCTTACTGAGGTCACCCATTCTCATAATCATCAGACAAGACCGCAAAGCCCTTTCACCCAGCCCACTTGTATAAGGATATGGCTCCCCTTCCACATACCCCAGTTTACCTGTTGTCCTGTAAATGGTTCATTCTTCCCTGCTCTATCACCATTATTTTATTAAGCTGCTTTTCTATAAGATTGCTGGGTGATCTGTATATTGCTATTAACATCAGTGTGGGCAGCACGGCTCCCATTACCTAGACTCACTTGAATTAAGTCAACCATTAAATGATCACCCAGTGCCTGGGAGAGAGGGCGGGAGCAGTTTGAGTTCTCTGAATCTATGAACATCTCAAATGCTTTTTCTTTAATGAACAGATGATGAGGACTGGAGGGACGGATGAGGGATGAAAGTGGCTAAAAAATGTCCATTGTTAATGCACCATTTCCTAGGTAGGCTCTGAGCTATCCCCCAAAGTCATGAATACACACCCAAGTGCACATGATGCTGTGGGATTGGGAGCTAAGAGATGCCCCTCCCCTTCAGGAATTTGTGCTCTCAGGTAAACTAAGACTGTCCCAAAGAAAGGGCTCCTATCACCCCATGACTGGACTATTGCAGTAGCAATATGCACATATGCACACACATACATATACATACATATATGTATATATGTATATGTGTATGTATGTATGTATGTATATATATATATATATATATATATATATATTAGTAGCAAGTAGGTGAGTCAGCCTGCTGCAAACCTTCCATGGCTCTCTATCACCTCCAGGATCCAATACAAAATTGGATGTTCTCTATATTCAAAGACCTTCATAGCCTAGTTCCGTCCTACCTTTAGGGTATTTTTTGTGCCTCACTCCCTACCATAAACTCCTAGCTCTCCAGATCCTAGCCTCCTTGAGGTTCCATGAAGAAGATACTCCATCTCTCTGGCTGTCTCCCATGCCTTGAACATTCTCCCTCCTCATCTCTTACTCCTGGCTTTTCTTTGGTTGTTCAGTCATACCCTACTTTCATGATCCCATGCACCACAGCACACCAGTACTGTCCATGGGGTTTTCTTGGCAAAGATACTGGAGAGGTTTTCCATTTCCTTCTCCATTGTATTAAGGCAAATGGAGGTTAAGTGACTTGCCCAGGGTCATACAGCTCATTAATGTCTGAGGCTGGATTTGACCTTCTTGACTCCAGGTCCAGTCCTCTATTCACTGAGCCATCTAGCTGCTTTCAAGGCAAACAGAGTTTAAGTGACTTGCCCAGGGTTGCACAGCCACATTTGAATGCAGGTCTTCCTGTTTCCAGGCTGTATTTACTGAGTCATCTAGCTGCCTTCTGGTTTCCCTACCTTCCCTCATGTCCCAACTGAAAGCCCATCTTCTACGGAAATCCTGTTTCAATTGTTCTTCATTCTAGTACCTTCCATCTGTAAACTACTTCCTATTTTTCTTTTATAACTTGTTTGTACGTATTTCCTTGTTGTCTCCCCTATTAGATTGCAGGCTTCTTGGGGACAGTGATTGTCCTTTGCCTTTTTTTGTATCCCTAGAGCTTAACTAGTAGACATTTAATAAATGCTTATCGAAGGACTGGCCGACTGAAACACAGGACATCTAAGCAGCAAAACCTGAATGAACTATAATAATTGGGTCATAGTTGGTGCATTCTAATATGAATAATATTAGCTAGCATTTACAAAATGCTTTAAAGTTTGCAGAGCTCTTTACATATATAATCTCATTAGATCTCCACAACAACCTTTTGGAGTAGGTGCTATTATCATCCCCATTTTACAAATGAGAAAACTTCCAGATGAGGTTAAATAACTTGCTTGGGGTTGCATAGCTAATAATTTTCTGAGGCCAGATTCAAACCAACTCAAACTCCCATTCTCTGTCACTGTGCCATCCAGCTGCCTTTTCAAGGGTGAATAAAGAGAGCTCTTTGGGACAGGGAGAGTAGATAGTCGAAGTTTCCTGTGTAAACAGTGCTGGAGAGAAGGAAACCTGCCTAGATTCCCTCAGTCAGCCAAGATGTTCTTTCCTCATATCTCACAAAAAGATTAACCAGATGTGCTAGTTTGTTATCATTTGTGTATGAGCAGCTAGGGGATAGAGAGCCAGCCTCAAAGCCAGGAAGATCTCAATTCAAGATATTCCTCTGACACTCACTGACTGTGACCCTGGCTAAGTTACTTAACTTCTCAATGGTCTGGGCAACCCCTTAAAGGGTGCTGACCTGCATTAGGAAAGGATGTTTTCTTATCTAGGAATTCCACGACAATGAAATCACAGATCTGATTCCTATCCCTCTACCAGACTGTAAGCTTCATGAAGACAGAGGGTAATAAATGATTTAAACTTGGTATTAACATTGTTGTTTGTCCTTCATTCTCAAAGAAGACCGTGACATCGGGGTGATGTCATGACTTGTACTGAATTGGATTTAAGTGAGGGAGGGCTGTGCAAGGTCACCAGCCTCACTCTCTCCTTCAGAGCCATCTGGGTCCAGTGGAGATGGCCCAGGGTGTTTAAAACCAACCACCTAGCAGTGCTCTGTACATAGTAGGTCCTTCATAAATGTTTATAGATTTAATTTAATTTCTTCTGTTCAGTCTGGGAAGACTTCATGGAGGAAGTGGGATTTTGAACATTTGAATCATGGGGAAGTCAGTTTGAGCAGGAGGGAAGGGCATTCCAATACCAGGGCTCAAACACAGGCATCTGATTTTTGCTTCCAGGCCTATTCCTGATTAGGAAGGTGAGAGGCAGTCCCCAGGTAGCATCTGACATATTGGAACTTGTTGAATACAGAGGTCTTTGTCCTTCTCAAGAAGGATCCTCATAAATGAAGGGCCTAGGTTTAGAGGGAGAAGGGATATCCATTGGAGGCCATATAAACCCCAGCCACCACCACCCCAAATCTCCTTTAATAGATGAGGAAACAGTCCCAGAGAGACCTAGTAACTTGCCCAAGGTCACATAGGTAGTTAATGTCAGAGGCAAGAGGTGAACTGAGAGCTTCAGTCTCCAAAACATTTGTACCTTCCAGGATGCCATATCCCCTAAAGCCTGGAGGAGTGAAGTACCTGGAAAGGAATCCACCCCCACCCCTGACAAACGTATTGGCTGAATCCTGACTATAGGCAACAAGGCAGAACCCCACCCCCAGGCTTCCCAACTCTACCCCCAAACAAACAAACAAACAAACACTTTTCTGATCAGCTCCTATGCTCTCATTATCCCAATTACCATGCAGTGCTTCATGGGTAACTTTTCCTTAGAATCTAAGGAACAATAACCGCTACCTTCATCCAACTTGGTATAGGGAATATGTAGCAGTATTGGGGGAGAGGAGGGTATTGGAGGTTTCAGTCCTATTTAAAATTCTTAAAATATATAAGTAGCAGATTATTTTGGCTCCAAATATAAATGGAATCCACTTTTACATGAATGTCTCTGAGGTACCCACCAACCACTAACATGGACAGCAAAAAACAGTGAATGGGGGCATGTCCAACCATACTGATCCAGGTGCTCTACTTTTCTGAAAGAGGGAGAGAAGAGGATGGAATGGGAGTGGTCCTTGGTCCTAAAATTCTTCACAGTGACTTGGCTTCCTAGGAATTGTTGAGTTTACTTTAAAGCTGCCCCCTCTGGCTTTTGGATTTTCTTGATGATAGAATGACATTCCTCCCCCTGTACTCCACTTATATCCTTGTTAGTGAAAGGCCCCAGGGTTATGCCATATAAGAATTGGTTGAAAGAATTGGGGGTGTTTAACCCAGAGAAGACTTAAAGATACAGAAGAAATAGCTTTAAGTATTTGAAGGCCTGTTGTTGGACAAAATAATAATAATGGATGGTGATTGCTATCTTTTACATTGTGCTTTAAAGTTTTCAAATCACTTCATGTATATTATCTCATTTGATACTTGCACTAGGCCTAAGAAGTAGGTGTTGTCAGATGAGGAAACTAAGGCTGAGAGTCATGGAAAATAGGAGAGGCACCACAAGATTAGAGAAGGACCAATGCTATCCTGATTTTCAAAAAAAGAAAGGAAGGAAGGAAGGAAGGAAGGAAGGAAGGAAGGAAGGAAGGAAGGAAGGAAGGAAGGAAGGAAGGAAGAAAGAGAAAGAAAGAAAGAAAGAAAGAAAGAAAGAAAGAAAGAAAGAAAGAAAGAAAGAATGGAAGGAAAGGAAGAAAGAAAGAAAGAAAGAAAGAAAGAAAGAAAGAAAGAAAGAAAGAAAGGAAGGAAGGAAGGAAGGAAGGAAGGAAGGAAGGAAGAGAAAGAAAGAAAGAAAGAAAGAAAGAAAGAAAGAAAGAAAGAAAGAAAGAAAGAAAGAAAGAATGGAAGGAAAGGAAGAAAGGAAGAAAGAAAGAAAGGAAGAAAGAAAGAAAGAAAGAAAGAGAAAGAAAGGAAGGAAGGAAGGAAGGAAGGAAGGAAGGAAGGAAGGAAGGAAGGAAGGAAGGAAGGAAGGAAAGAGGGAAGGAAGAAAGAAAGAAAGAAAGAAAGAAAGAAAGAAAGAAAGAAAGAAAGAAAGAAAGAAAGAAAGAAAGAAAGAAAGAAAACCTGAAAACTATAGGACATTGAATTGTGCTTTGATTCCTGGGAACATTCGAGAATGGATCATTAAAGAGATAGATTGTTGGTGAACATCTATAAAGGGAAAAGGTGATTACAAAGAGCCAGCATGGCTTTATCAAGCACAGGTCATGCCAGACTAACCTTATTTCCTTCTTTTGATAGGATTACTGAAGTAGCAGATGAGGGGGATGTCATAGATTCCATGCACCTAGATTTTATCCAAGTTTTTGAGAAAGCATCTCACACTCTCCTTATGTGGCAGATGGAGAGATGGATTAGACAATGGCACAATCAGATTTGGAACTGTTCAGATGGCTTCACTTCAAAGATTAGGTGTTAATGGCTCAGTATCAACATAGCAGGAGATTCCTTCCCAGGGCATTTGGTCTTGCCCATGAGCTGTTTAACGTTTTAAACAATGGCTTGGGTAAAGGGAAAGATGGTTAAGGAAATAAGCATTTATATAGTGCCTAATATGTTCCAGGCATTGTGCTAAGCTGTTTACAAATATTATCTCGTTTGATTCTCATAACAACCCTGGGAAGTAGAGGCTGTAATTATTTCGATTTTACAATTGAGGAAACTGAGGCAAACAGATTAAGTGACTTGCCCCAGGGTCATACAGTCAGTAAATGTCTGAGTCTGGATTTGAACTGAGATCTTCCTGGCTCCAAGCCCAGCACTCTATCCACTGTATTGCCTCATAGCTCAGACAGATGAGAACGGAGGACATTCCAAGGCTTCGAGGGCAACTTGTCCAAATGCACAGACACAGGAGATGGAAAGGCAAGAAGCAAGTGGCAGGGCTTTTGGGTTGGATTGTAGAGTGTGGGAACACAAAGGGAGGTGGTGTGAAATAAATATGGAAGGAGGTGGAGGAGGGCAGCTTTTTGTTCTCTGAGAGGTCTCTGCAACCTTCCTCTTGGTCTGGTTGCTTGGCTTCATTCTGTGTGCTAGATAGGGTGCAGTTAGCTCTAATCACTGGAGTAAAGCTACATAGCTCTAAGGAGTCCTAGAAAAGAGACTTTGAGATCACCACCACCCCTAGTGTTAGAGATGGCTCTGGAGCTGTGTGGGGCAATGAGGGTCAAGTGACTTGCCCAGGGTCACACAGCTAGTAAGTGTCAAGTGTCTGAGGCTGGATTTGAACTCAGATCCTCCTGAATCCAGGGCCAGTGCTTTATCTGCTGTACCACTTAGCTGCCCCTCCTCTTTCAGATTCTTCACGGAAGTCAGGACTAGAGCTTAGCTCTACAGACAGACCCCCAAGCTGAGGATCTTTTACACTGCATCACACTTAACTTCTTCAGCAGAATTTCAAGGCCACTGGCTGGGTGTGACATTGGAAATGTCAATAATAATTCAACAATGAACTTTAAAAAAAAGTCTACTCTGAATTTAAGGAACATGAGAAGAGAATATTTCCATATACAAAATAAGTTAGAAAAGAGAATTCTCAGTAAAATCAGGAATCTTGATTATGTACAGCTTGCTCCTTTACAAAGCATATGATAAATTCAACATGTTACTTTCAAAGTTGTCCTACTTCTCTTTGTTTCTGTCTGAACTTCCTTCAACAGAATGTTCCCTTCTGTGCATTTTTAAGATGCTTGACTGACCCTCTTTTAATTCTTTTCTTTTTTTAGCAGAACTATCATTTTGCTTTGCAAACCTTTGAGCAATACAGAAATGCTAGCTCCCTCTTCCTGCACTGAAATCCCTCCCCTAATTAAAAAAAGGGGAAAATAACCATAATCCTTGTAGCAAATAAGCTCAGTCAAGGTCAACAAATCTATACATTCACCTTGTCCACAAACATATGTTTCATTCTACACCTTGGGACCATCACTTCTTTATCAGGAGGTTGGTAGTGTGATTCATTTTGTATCCCCTAGAATTGTGATTTCATCTATCAGAAGATTTTCTTCCCAAGAATGCTAGACATTTATTAAGCACCTACTCTATCCCATGGAACTATGGATATATAGAGAAAATAACATATGGCTCTTGCCCATGAGGCTCTTTGGTCTATGAAGGGATGAGCCAAGAATCCACGTAACTATATTTCAAATTAGAGAATAATCAATTGCATAGTACAGGTTAAAACAGACTGTCCTGTGAATCTCAAGAGGTTACCTCCATCTGCATGATAGCAAGACGTGGCAAACAAGACAGAGAGAGAGGATGTTAATTGAGGAACAAGAGGAATTATGCCAGGAACGGAAGACAGAATGAACAAAGACAAAAGGAAATACGATGTGACAAGCTTGGAAAGGTAGCAAGAAAGACTTGTTTACAAAGTGCTGTAAGATTTACAAAGCACTGCCCTCAAAACAACCTTCTAAGAGGTAGGTAGTGTAACAATCATCATTCCCATTTTACAGATGAAGAAACTAAGTCTTGGAAAAGTGAAGTGATTTGCCCAAAGACACGTTCCCAATAAGTATGAGTACTGGGATTTGAACCCAAGTCTTTTGACTATGCTTTATAAGCTGTCCCTATTTGCATTTGGGAACATTTCCCTATTGGGGAATACAAGGGTCCTAGGTGAAAGTTGTCCCTTCCACTCCATTGCTCCCTCCCCCCACTCTGTTAACTGACAAGGAAGAGCCCTTGTAAGGTGCACTGTAACCTTGGGGACCCAATAGCATGAAATTCCTGCAAGGCTCCTATGTGAGAGCCTCCCTCCACCCAAGGCTGTTTGTGGTCTCCGTTTGGCATGCTTACTCAGTCAGCATGCTCCTTACAGCAGAACTGTGATGAGATAGTGACAGGAAGGTTCTGGGAGGTAGGTTGGAAGGAATAAGGGTGAGATGAAAGACAGCACTCTCTCTTCCTTCCTATAGGGGATGTAATAGCACAGTGTTCCTGGTAGGAAGAGAGGAGAGCTAGCTAGAATGTATGACTCTGAGAGAAGCTAGGACCCTTGAATCCTTGAAGAAGAGGAACTAGTTTAGTCTGTCTTGGCCCAAGAGTCCTGCTTATAGGAGAAGATAATCTTAAGAAATCCCCTTCTGATTCTGGTTTATTTTATTAGAAGTCTTCCATGACCATCTTGGGGCAGCTAAGAGTGCCAGGCCTGGAGTCAGAAGACCTGAGTTCAAATCCAACCTCAGACACTTACTAGCTGTGTGACCCTGGGAAAGTCACAATCCTGTTTGCCTCAGTTTTCTCATCTGTAAAATGAGCTGGAAAAGGAAATGGACAACCACTCCAGTCTCTTTGCCATGAAAACCCCAAATGGGGTCACAAAGAGTCAGACACAACTGAAAACAGCTAAACAACAAAAATGACTGCCTTAGGTTCTAATGACCCTCGGTGTCAAGGAGCCCTCTCTTAATCTAACTTAGTCATTTGAGGCCCTACCCTTTGGTCTAGATCGCTGTGGAGCTAGAGAATAGTTGATCAGCTCTCTTCATATAATTAATCTCTGAAGACCAATATTAGCCTGCTCCTTCGCCTTCTCTTCTCCAGAGCAACCATTCCAATGCCCATACCTTTTTCCTTAGGTCTCATTATCCAGACCTTTAATCCCTTTGGGGTGGGGTGGGGGGATTTTATTCTAGGTCACTCAGGTGGTATGTAGATTTCAGTCACTCCCCTCTAAGGGGAGTTTCCTGGGGAGTGAGTCACACTGCTGCCACCATCACCATCTCCAAAACCACCAAGCTCCTGCCTCCTTAACAGTGTTTGAAGCTGGAAAACCCTTCATTATTTCCACTGGGATATTGACTTTAATGCAAGGGCAGTGACTGTGTAGCCCCTCATTAGTAAGTTGTAGCAGGATGAGTGTTTTGGCCATTTGGGGAGGATAGAAATTATAGGGTCATAGGTTTGGAACCGGAAAAGACTTTAGAAACCACTCAGTCCAGCCATCTCCTTGTAGCTGAGGAAACAAAAGGCCACCAGGGGAGGCTGCCTTGCCCAAGGCCACATCTGCAATAATCCAGTCACAAGCTGGGACATGAACATTGGACTCTACATCTGAGGCGCTTATTTGCTATGCTCCTGCAGGAACCACTTAGAAGATGCCTCAGAGGTACGGGTACTCATTCTGTTTCCATTTTCAAGTTAATTTCTAGGCTTGGCAATAGGAGGTATTTGAAAGAATATCAGATAGGAAGTCATGACACCTGATTTCTGGTTCTTGTTTTGTCACTAATAGGATTCATGGCCCAAAACCACTGCTCTTGTTTTATACAACCTTGAGGGCTTCTCACACAAATCTTTTTTTTTGGAGGGGGGGAGTCCTTGGGAATATCAGAACTTGGCTCATTTTATTCCCATTCAGGTTTTCCCTTGGGAGTGTCATATAGTATCCCTGTAGATTTAGATCTTTGAAGTCATCTAGTCCAAACCCCTCACTTTACAACTGAGAAAACTGACCCCAGGGAAGTTAAGCAACTTTCCCACGGTCACACAACATAGTAAGGGACAGAGTGAGACATGAATCCAGACCCTGTGATTCCAAGTCCAGTACTCTTTTTTTTTTTTGTGAGGCAGTTGGGTTTAAGTTACTTGCCCAGGGTCACATAGCTAGTAAGTGTTAAGTGTCTGAGGCCAGATTTGAACTCAGGTCCTCCTGACTCCAGGGCCGGTGCTTTATCTACTGCGCCACCTAGCAGCCCCCAAGTCCAGTATTCTTTACATTAAACCATGGTGCCTCCAGAAATCTATCTTAAGTTGAGATCTCTAAAGAAAATGGGAAAAGAGCCCTTATCTCTCTCAGGTTACTAAGGCATCAAGTGAAGGCTAGGCTTTATTTAACAGGACAAAAAACATCAAAAATACAAACAACTCACATTCAGTCTCATACATAGTCAATCAAGACAGTTCTCCTCTTACCAGTGAACCTCCATCTTCCTCAGGATCTGTAAAGTCTTTGCATCAGATGCCCTGGCATTCTAAGGAACCAAAGCCAAGTCTCTTTGTGAACCCTCTTTCCTATCTGTGCGTCCCTCAGCTCTGATCCTCTCTCAAATGTGTGTGTATGTGTGTTTGTGTGTGAGCATGTGTGTCTTCCCTTTTAAAGGACAAGACCAAGAAGAGAATGGCTCAGTTATGGAAGTTAGTCATGACTTAGTCAACCATGCCCAAATGTACTTTTAATAGCTATGTTTTTACTTTATATAGGGAGATGTCTTCACTATCAAACCTTATGTAGGTGGCCATAAAGACTCTCATACTTATATAAGGAGTATAAGGAGATATAACCAAAGGATAACAAAGGATCCATCAGTAAGGGGCAGCGAGCATCCAGGATAACATCTGGCACTTTCTCTCTACATTAACGGGCTATTGCAGCCTTGACCAAGTCAAACAGCATCCCCTCTTTTATCTGAAGGGGTTCAGCTGGAGGATCTCTGTGGTCATTTTCTAGCTCTAACATTTTAAGACTCTGTTGGTCAACCTGGGAGATGTTAGAACTAGGTCTCTCTTTTCTGAACAGAACAAATCCTTTCCAATTCTAAGGTTGCCTGCAGTTCTATTCCCACCGCCTGAAAGTTATGATAACCTTTGGCGGTCTCAGAAGTCTGGGCTGGTTGGATTTTTCAATAGCCTTTGGGGAAGCTCCAATCTGAGCCTCCCTGAGAACCATACGAACCCTTTTGCCCTTTTTCGTGGACAGATAGGGCCACATGAACAAGAGTTGTTAGCCAAGCTAACTCTTGGCTCTCCTTCCATTGCCAGATGGTGAGCCAGAAACATGGGCCAGGGAGGCTGGGGGCAGAAGCTGCAGAAACAAAAGAAGTCACTCAAGGAATGCTCTATATCGACAATTCAGATGTGGAAATCTGTAGAAACACAGAGCTAGACAGGACCTTAGCAACTATCTGACTCATCTCATCTATCCCCCTCCTTCCGTTTTACAGGTAGGGAAACTGAGGCCCACTTAAGCCACTGGCTCAGTGTCACACAGTCAGGACTTAATCAGTTCTCCTGATTCCCCCTCCCAGGTTCTTTCTTCTAAATCCAAACTGCCTTACAAATCTCCCCTTTCTTGTTCCTTATAAGGGAAGGCAGCAATTTTCACCATCTGAAAAAAGGATGGTGTCACTTCAAGGCATAACTTTCTACTGCTCTCTAACCAGCCGAGGCTTCCCCACTAAGCTCAGCTCAGGCCTGTCCTCATCCAAAGAGCCTGCCGACATTGGATTTCATTTCCCCCAGACCTGATTCGACCAGAGCTCTCACCTGACATTCCTTTGCACATAACAACAACGACGACAACAATGGCAACAACAACACCTAACATTTAAATAACACTTAACTATATGCCAAGTACTGCTTTACACTTTATTATGTGTCTGAATGAAGTTGTCAGCTACTTTCAGATAGAGACCTGGATGGACTGATCTCCCCAAGGAAGATTGAGGAAATTCTCATGATATCAGTCCCCTGGGTAAAGCCTTTACCCCTGGTGCCCAGGTCACTGGTGAATGTCCTTTTCTAACAAAGTTGAGCCAATTCTAATTGTCTAAGCCAAGGTTCATTTGCCCTCAGGATAAGTCCCAGAATGGACTTGTATATAATACCCCCCTCTCTCTGCCCCCAACCCACATACATACTTCTATAGGGATGAGGTTTACAGAACACTTGACTGCTAGTGCCAATTTTACAAATGAGGAAACAGAGTCATGAAATGACTGGCCCAGGGTCACAGACCCAGTAAACTTTGGAGCAATTTGAACCCAGATGTCCTGACCGTAAACCTATCCCTTTTCCCAAATTATGTGTATTCCTTCTACATGGTTTGCTGTTTCCTCCCCCTCCATCATGTTGGGGGGGGGGGATGGGGAAAGCATGGTAGTTGAGGGAAGGGCAGAGGTTTAATAAGTATTGACAGATCACGAGGAAGAGACTAGCCACTGTAAAGTTGTGTGTTGCTCTACTAAGTAAAGGTCAGCGCCAGTTTTAGACTCCAAGGAGAAAAGGAGAAACGTCTCCAATGGTCTAATCTCTCCACCCGGCGCCCCTTCTCTGAACACTGGCCAGAGTGAAGAGAGGAAACAATTATTTATCGGGACAAGTTGGTCAGAAAATTGGACACATTCAACAAAGAACAGGAAACCTAGTGCCAGCCGTGTCTGACAGTGGTGACAGGGCTGGGAATAGTACAATAGCCTGCCCAATGCCAGGCTGTTCATTCAGACGTCCCCTGCACGTGCGACGAGTACACCAGGACAGACCTTTCCGGGGTCCACTAGGAAGGAATTCTGGTCACTAGTCCTCAGGCAGTTGGAAGTCAGAATGGAGCTAAGAAGACTTAGCAAACAGTCACAATGCTGAGCTAATTAGCAGAATTTCCAGGGGCTCCTCCTTAACGTGGGAAAGTAAGAAAATTCAAGGTTTTCCTCCGTGTCACTGGGAAGATTCCCTGTTGTCCTCTCTGGAGTGGGATTGGGGGTCCCACCCTGGGCAGAGTTCCTAGAATGGGGAAGTCACGTGGGTGAATGTTCCCTAATTACATGTTAGCCTCCCTCTCACTATTGTCCCCCATCCTTCCTACCCTCCAAAGCCCTCCTTAATTTCCTCATTAAGAAATCGGAATATAAGCGCTGATGGGAAATCACTCCAGAAACAATCTGTTCTGTTCTCTCCTCACCATCTCTGGGGATGCTCACTCATTCTCATTTTTACAGGAGAAGGTTTTGGAGAGAGAACGTCTTTTCTGCCCCACCCCCAGCCCCCAGATTTCAGTCATTTTTTTAATGTAACATAAGTGTTTACTTTCTCTCAGGTCTCCCTCTCTATTCTCAGCCTGGGCCAGGCCAGGGCTCCCTCAGAGAGCAATACAGAATCTGTTGTGCTGACAGTGGCCTCGCTGGGGCATTTGAGAGGTAGCCTGAGGCCCCTGAAAACTCTCGTAGCCTGGAATTCTGGGGATTTGTTGGTCTGCTTTGCAGAGAGCATCTTACCCTCACCCAGATGTAGGGACCTTCAATTTCCTTGCACAAGAGGCAGACTTTTAGATTTGGTCCCCTCATGGGCCTCCACTATCTGGCCATCCCATCCTTCTAGGTTTATTGCAAGGCTTCAGGGGTCTGGATAAGATCAGCTCCTCTCCGGCAGCGTGTCTGTGAATCCTTCCCTGGATACCTTGTCTAGGAACCAGATCAGGAGCATCCCAGGCTCCAAGACCCCTCCCCGAGGAGACAGAGTCAGGGTGTGTATCACTCCATTTCCACGATGATCTTTCTTCTCTTTTTCTTTCTTTTTCTTTTTTCTTTCTTTCCTTCCTTCTTTCTTTCTTTCTTTCTTTCTTTCTTTCTTTCTTTCTTTCTTTCTTTCTTTCCTTCCTTCCTTCCTTCCTTCCTTCCTTCCTTCCTTCCTTCCTTCCTTCCTTCCTTCTTTCTTTCTTTCTTTCTTTCTTTCTTTCTTTCTTTCTTTCTTTCTTTCTTTCTTTCTTTCTTTCTTTCTTTCTTTCCTTCTTTCTTTCTTTTTTGAGAGGCAGTGGGAGTTAAGTGACTTGCCCAGGGTCACACAGCTAGTAAGTGTCAAGTGTCTGAGGCCAGATTTGAACTCAGGTCCTCCTGAATACAGGGCCACTGCTTTATCCATTGTGCCACCTAGCTGCTCTGAAGATGATCTTTCAATGAAGTGTTATCATATATACTGCAATGGAGGGATGGAGTTATTCATAAAAAAAAAAATGAACCCTGGCTTTGGTTGGTTTTCTTCCAGCCCTGACCTTGGTGACTATGTCTGATGCACTTTGTCCAGGACATAGTATCTGCTGAGATACCTGTGATAGCAGAGCCCATCTGCTTGGGAAAAGGAGCTGCTTCCTTGGGATCTTCAGGGTCCCCTAGGACTATATTTTTTAGTACTTGTTATGTGCCAAGCACTGTGCTAGGAGCTGGAGATAACAGAGACCAAAATAAAAGTCTCTGCCCTCAAGGAGAGTGTACTCAATTAAGGAAGAAAACATGTACACATATAAATATGTATGTATGTATACACACATGCATGCACGCGCGCACACACACACACAAAAGAAATACAAGATAATTTGGGATGGAGGGAGACACTAGTAGTTGGGCCTAGATCAGTTACCACCTGTGAGCATTTGAACTAAGCCTTGGAGGAAACTAGGATTTTTTCTTTTTTTTTTTTTGGAGGCAATCAGGGTTAAGTGACTAGCCCAAGGTCACACAGCTAGTAAGCGTCTGACTCTGGATTTGAATTTAGGTCTTCTTGACTCCAGGGTTGGTGCTTAATCTACTGCGCCACCTAGCTGCTCCTGGAAACTAGGAGTTTTAAGGGACTAAGGTAAAGAGGGTATATATTTGTGGCTAGAGGAACAGACTATGCAAACACATAGTCCAGAGGCAAGGGACAGAACAGGATGACCCAATCAGAGCTTTATTGGCCCAATGATGCTTTGTGCAAAGAGAGATTGATTTGAGTCCCTGCAAAAAGTGTGATGTCTGATGGCCATCTGTCATTTCTTTGCCCCCAGAAAGAAATCCTTCTGGTATCCAAATAAAAAAACAAAAACAAAAACAAAAAACTCGGGGCCTGGGAGAGCTAGGATGGGGCAAGGGGGAGGAACATGGGTGGGGGCTTGAGAGGCACAAATCACTCAGCCCCTTGGCCTGCTCACTTCCCTTGGGTTTGTGGAAGCAACAGGAATGTGTGCAGCAAATTATCTTCTTAGGCCAGTGGATAGAGTCCAGCTCTCAGAATTTCAAAACAGTCTCTCTGCTTGTTCTCTGTACAGCCTGGCTGGCTCTGTGTGTGTTTCCCTTCTCCTGTATGGATCTGTCATTGGGTGATAAAATAGAACATGATGAGTGTCATTCTAAAGCAATTACAAGCAAGATGCATAATGGCAAAGCTGGAGCACACAACATATGGCCTCAGGCAGCCGCTGTGTGAGAGCTAATCGGGGAGATTGGGTTGCCTTCTTCTCCGGAAAACTGGATTGGGTTTCGTGTTGAGGAAAAGAAATGAAGACAGCCAGAGCCCCAACATTGAGCTAAGGGTGGGTGTGATTGAGGGGACTGGCTCCAGGGATCGGGAGAACTCAGTCCTCAGTCTGGCAGCCTCAGAAGGCCAGGAGTAGGCTTTGCAAGGACCCGGGCAGTGCTTGTCAGGGAAGATGTGGGCCAGATGGATGGGGATGAGGAAAGAGTTATTGCCACCCTCGTGGGATGTGCAGAATAATGGGGAACAACAGAATATCTCAGAGTTTCCCCGGAAAATAGTTGAACAGCCTGAATCCCAGGGTCACGAGGCAAAAGGGGAAACTTCCTTCAAGTTCCCGCTGAAATTCTGACTTCTAAAAGAAGGCACTCTGCTCCTTGCTGTTCCGTCTCCCAAACCCAGAAATCTTCATGGACCATTCTCCATGCCTGCAATGCTCTCTCTCATTATTTCCGCCTCCCAGCTCAGAGGAAGTCTTTCCCAATCCTCCTTGATGACCATGCCTTCCCTCTGTTGCTTATTTCCAATTTATCCTGAATGTAGCTTGTTTGTACATTGCTTGCACGTCATCTCCTCTCTTAGATGATGAGCTCCTTGAGAGCTCATAATAATAATGTCTGGCACATAGTAGGCACTTAGCAAATGCTTGTTGACTGACACTGTGATCAAGTCCCCGAATGGCTCTTGTGTTTTAGTTCTGATGATCGTGCCCCAAAGCTTCATTTCCTTAATAGAGATTCCAGCAATATCTCTGCTTTCTGCCTCTCTGGATCTCAAGTGGGCCCCATGGATCTGCTTATAAATCAGAAAGGGATGTAAAATTGGGAATGTATGCGTCCTCCCCTCTTTGTTGGAGGCTTAGTTTTGTCTATTTTGAATTCAGCTTCCAGGTAAATCGGTAACTGGGACTAGGGCTCCTCCCTGCCTGACCTTATCACAACTCTTCTTTCTCCCTCACCCTGCCAGATCCAACCAGTGGCTGAGTCTTATTGGTTGTACCTCTCCAACATCCCTTTCATCTGCCCCCTTCCTTGCCATCCTAGGCACCTCCCTCCTGCTTGACAATTGCACTGGTCTCCTAACTGTTCTCCCTGCCTCCAGTCTCTTCCTCCCCCTCCCCCCCCCAATCTAATCCATCTGCATGGTTGCTAAATTGATATTCCTAAAGCCCAGATCTCAACAGGTCACTTCTATATCGAAGAAGCTTCAGCAGCTCCCTATGACCTCCAGCACAATTTAAAAACCCTTCTTTTTGGCATTTTAAAAGGATCTCCCACTCTGGCTCCAGCCTCCCTCTCCCAGCTGATTGTAGATCCTTCTCCCATCATGAACCCCACACTTGAGCCAAACTGACCTGTTTGTAACCTTGCTTCCCCTAGCTCTAGACTTTGCACAGGCTATCCATCCTTCCCTCGTTGCTTCTGCCTCTTAGATCCCCTAATTTTATTCAAAGCTCAGCTCAGATGTCACCTTCTACATGAGGCCTTTCCTGATTTCACACACCTCTCAGTTGCTATTATCTTCCTTCTCCCATCTTTCCCCTTCACTGGACACTACAATGAATAATTAATCCTTTAAGAAACAGAAGGAGGCAAAGATATTCTCTCCCAAGGACAGTCAACCCTGCATATGGGTTCTCCTTCCTCCTAGGGACTATCCCTGTGACTCCATCATTTAGGCTTCCATTCCTCCCATTTGGATAATGGGTAGAATAATCCAACTGTATCGACAAGAAGCAGAATTATTTTCCTTGTTTTAGAGAAAAGTGAAAATAAGACCTGGGAAAAGAATCCATGACCACCAGGGGAATCCCAGCTAGAGAACCCAGATGTCCTGGCTTGTAGGTTATGACTTGATCCACAATTGATAGGAAACCAAATGATATGGTGGATATGTGAGTCAAACCCTGACTTTGAGGCAGGGGGAAGGGAGGAGACCTCAGAGTGGGCGAGGGGAGGGAGACTGGAGAGCAGTAGAGGGACCACAAGCTGCATTTGCCTGCACCTGCCCTTGGAACTAGGAGTGTTGCGTGTCAGGGAGAGAAAAGTGGGACTCCACCACACAACCCAGCCCTGGAAAACCTCCCTCAGGATGCTGAGCTCACAGACCAGACCCTCCAATCAATAGGGTATGGCTATTTATAGCACTAGCCCAAGAGAAACTTAATTATGATCAAAAGGAGCTATTTAATACCGTGCTTGCCGAAGACGCAACCTCTTGTCAGTGGGAATTAATCAGCTGCTGCCGTGGACTCCTGCCCCCGCGGGCTCTGGAACCTGGGGTGGCGCCTGGAAAAGAACTAAGCTGCTGCCTGCATGGGCAGCTCAGGCGTCAGGGACCTTACAAAGTCATCCAAGGGTGGTCTATCTGCCTAGGAGTGCTGGGATCTGAATTTCACAGGGCTAAATTACTCCAGAAGACGTGTCGGACTAAGTGTCTATGAGTGAATGAATGAATGAATGAATGAATGAATGAATGAATGATTTATTAAGCATCACTATGTACAAAGCATTGTGCTGAGTACTGGGAGCACAAATAGCAGACAATCTTTGCCCTTGAGGATCTCACATTCTAATGGGGGGGGGGGGACAATACTTATGGAAGTTTTCAGCTCCAAGTCACATGGAAAGATCCCACGGACCCTAGGGTAAAGCAATAAAGCATATGATAATGCCTTTTCTTTAAATTATTTCCACTGATAAAATCATATCAGTTTCTGGGGCAGCTAGGTGGCGCAGTAGATAGAGTACTGACCCTGGATTCAGGAGGACCTGAGTTCAAATCCAGTCTGAGACACTTAACACTTACTAGTTGTGTGACCCTGGGCAAGTCACTTAACCCCAACTGCCTCACCAAAATAAATAAATAAATAAATCATATCAGTTTCTGATGTTGAACCATTACATAGTGCCAACAACTTTGGTGGATCTTTAATAGCTATGACAGTAGTACCTATAGGAGCAATTGACAAGCTATCTGTCTCTTTGTCTCTGTCTCTGTCTCTCTTTCTGTCTCTGTCTCTCTGTTTCTGTCTCTGTCTGTCTGTCTCTCTCTTTCTCTTTCTGTCTCTCTCTCCCCCCCGCCCCCGTCTCCTCCCACACTTTCCTTGTGATGACTGACCCCTTCTCCATAGTAGTAGCTTCCCTGGACGACGGCAGTGAGGCATCAGCTAGAGGTGACACAGGTGGCTTGGCTCAGGGGGTGGTGTGTTTGTGGGGGGTGGGGTGCTGCCCAGGCACTGAGACATTAGAAAACTTCCCTGTGCTCACTCAGCTAGCTGATCCCGAGTCCCACTAGGACAGGCAGTTTTCATCACTGACATTTGTGTAGTGTTGTAAAGTTTGCAAAGCATTTTATAGACATTATCTCATCTGCTCTCCACAAAACTCCCAGGTTTTAGGTTTTTGATCGACATTTGGATTTCATTTACTTATGGCACTCCCTCCACTGACATGGGATTGCACAACGGTTCTGTAATCTATCATCATTGGGAGTTGCCATTGGAGCACTTAGTTGTCAATCTATAAATTGGCAACATTTATTCATTCTAGGCACCATGCTAAGTGCTGGGGCTAGAAAGAAAGTGCTGGGGCTCCTGCCTTCAAATAGCTTACGTATCATTGGGGGAGACAACATGCAAATGACTGATACATATATGTACCTACATTGTAGATAGAAATTAACCTTAGAGGGGAAAGTTCTAGCAGTGAAGTGGGGCAGGAAAGGCTCCTTGCAGAAAATGGTGTTGGATCTGAGTCTTAAAGGAAGCCATGGATTCCAAGAGCTGGTAGTGAGGCAGATAGGTGACTTGGCCAAGGTTGCACATCCACTATATGTCAGGGATAGGTCTTGAATCCATCTCTTCCTTAATGTGAGGCTGGTCCCTTGTCCACTCATTACCCTACCATACCCTACTTCTTAGTACCAGTATTATCTTCATTTTGTAGATGAGAAAACCTAAACTTAGAGAAGTTCAGTGACTTCTTCTGGTCATGGCCATACAGCTAGGAAGGGTTGGAGGCAAGATTCAGATTCATCTCTCCCAAACCCAAGTCCAATTGTCCATTGTACCACACTGCCTTTTGATGATAATTCACATTTATGCAGTGCTTTAAGGTTTACATAGTAGTCAGCTTAGATGACTTAATGGTTAGAGTGCTGGCCCTGGAATCAGGAAAACCTGAATTCAAATCCCACCTCAGACATTTATTAAGCTGTGTGACCCTGGGCAAGTCACTTAACTTTTGTTAGCTTTAATCCACTGGTGAAGGAAATAGCAAGCCACTCCAGTATCTTTGCCAAGAAAACCTCACGGACAGTATTGGCACTCTGTGGTGCATGGGGTCACAAAGGGTCAGATACCACTGAAGGACTGAACAACAACAATGAGAACTCTTGGCATTAAGTAGTGGACATTGTAACATCCTCCTTATAAATAAGGTAGAAGCTCATAAGTGTTGGAGATGGGACTCAAACCCAGATCTCTGGGCTCCCAAGTCCAGTGTTGTTTCTCTACCTACCTCTGATCTTCCCCTTCTCTGAACTCTCTCATAACCACTGTCTGTCTCTAGGAGGTGCAGTAGATAACATGCTAGACTTGGAGTCTGGAAGCCTTAAATTCAAAGCCTGCCTCAAACACTAGCTCTTAGGACCCTGGACAGGTCACTAAGCCTCTCTTAGGGCAGTGAGCCAGAGAGAGAGTCCAGGGACTTCTGGTGCTCATGTTCTACCTCTCCTTGAATTTTGAGCTGCAAGGGCTTATAGGATAGACTCAGAGACAGTGGGCTGGTTGGATCTGGTTACCTCACCTCATCCAATACCCTCCTCCCCAAGGAAAAAGCCCTATCAAATCCTACCTCTCCTTCATGAAGGCAAGGGGGGAGGAAATAAACATTTATATAGCACCTACTATGTGCCAGGCACTGTGCTAAGTGCTTTGCAGATATCATCTCATTTAATTCTCAAAACAACCCTGGGAGGTAGGTGCTATTATCCAAATTTTATACATGAGACAAACTGGGGTTAAGTGACTTACCAAAGGTAATTTTATAAGGCTAGATTTGAACTTGGGTCTTCCTGACTCCAACTCTAGCAACCCTCTCCACCTAGCTGTCTCTAACTTGAATCTTTGGGCTCCCCCACCTAAAAGAAGATGAACAATTGATGCCATCCAAGATCTCAACTGATTCTAAAACAAACTGGGATCACTGTTTGTAGAATGGAAGACGAGATCAACTTGATTATTTTGGCAAGATACTTAGGGGAGGGAGAACCTAGGATCCCCCAATCCAATTTCATTCATTCATTCACTCTAACAAGCATTTGTTGAACACCACCCCTGCTCTGTTTAAAGCACTCTACCTGGCCCTAGGAATACAAAGACCAGAGCAAACTCACAGTCTCCTGGGGGGCCATGAAATAAGGAAACTGATAAGCATATGAAAGGTCATTTGAGGAGCCTGGAGTAGGAGAGGGAGTGGTAAAGACCAGGATGAGTTTCCTGTAAGAGTTGCCATGTGAGCTGGATTTTTGAGGACAGCCTACACAAAGGTGCATAGACAAGAGATGTAGTACAGAGGTCCGGGAACAGTAAGTAGGATATTTTGTTTGGAATGACAAGTGCATGAAGAATAACCAGCAAAAAGCCTTTAGTAAGATTGGGAAAGGTTGTTTTTTTAATAACATTTTATTTTTTCCCTATTGCATGCAAAAACAATTTTTAACATTCTTTCTAAAAATTTTGAGCTCCAAATTCTCTTCTCCCCCCACCCAAGATGGTAATAGACATGATACGTGTGCAATCATGCAAAATATATTTCCATATTAGTCACGTTGTAAAAGAAAACAAAGACCAAACAAAAAGTGGAAAGTTATTATGCTTTGATCTGCATTCAGACTTCATCAGTTCTTTCCCTGGAGGTGGATAGCGTTTTTCACCATGGGTCCTTTGGAATTGTGAGAAAGGTTTTATATGCTAAATGATGAAGACCTCATATTTCATCCCATTGGTAGTAGGGAGCTACTAAAGCTTCTTGAGCAGGGGAGTAATATGGTACGGAAGTAGTTAGGTGATTGAGAGAGATTATTTTGGCATCCGTGTGGGGGATGGGCTCGAGAGGGAAGAGAGAGCGAAGTGGCTTTTGTCCAGAAGGTCACCTGCACCTTGCGCTGTTGATGTGGGAGGAAAAGTCAGAGCCCAGGCCTATAAATACCCTGACGAGTGACTTGGCAGAGTCGGTATTGGACCAGCATCCTCTACAGAGATCCTGCACCCTGATGAGACAGGACAGGACCTATCTTTCCCCAGACTGGCAGGTGGAGAAGAGAGAGAAAGAGAAGGAGTAAATGTAGACTTGTTTGATGAGCAGGTGATACAAAGCCATTCTTTAGGAAGAAAGAAATGCCATCTTTTAAATGTGTGCAAGAATCTAGTTCCGCCTCTCTGGAGCCGTGGGGCCTATTGTATCCTAGACACCTTGGGGGATGTTGGCTTCATGCCAAGGTGCATAATGGATGCTGTGGGGAATGAGTTATTGCCTTTGAGCACAAGCCTGGCTTACCTTTTCTGGGGTTGGAGAATGTGGGCTACTAATTGACCCAGGATTTCCATCCTGAACTCAACAGTCCATTGGAGACATATACTCTTGGGGAAAGGCCGAGAAGGACAGGAAAAGGATATAACAACATCCCGAGGCTTGGCCAGATGGATGCCCATCGCCCCTGCCCGCTTCCTTTTCCTTACTGGCTCCATTTACATTGTGCAGGTTATCCCACAGATCCCTGAATAGATCCAATGCTCTTTGTGGCAGGCCCATGACAGGAGTGAGGGCCTGAAGTCAGTGGGAACCCTTCCTGGATATGCTGAGATTTGGTGGCCGATCTGGGTATGAGTTTGTCCTCTTAGCGGCGCCTGTCTGTAATAAAAGCATCAGCACAGCTTTGCTGGCAGGGGTGAAGGTGGCAAAGATCAGTTGTGCCAGGATGTAGCTTAATCCTTTTGCAAACACTGAGTGCTCCGTAACATTCTAAGTTCTCACTTTTCAGTATTTATTAATAATCAGCCAGTCTCTAGGGGAGTATTATGAGAAGAATGAATTGTTCATGATTTGGTAAGATTAGACAAAGGGGAAACAGGCAGGGGCTAAAGGGGGAGGCAATTAAGCGAACCGCTTAAGAAAACTACTCTGAGGATCAGGTGAGCACCTCAAGGAGTCTATAGGCTAGGCTTGGGAAGAGAAGGCCCTTGAGGGCAGAAGGCCCAGCAGATTCTCTGTAGATCCAGCACTCAGCCCGATGCCCGGCACATAGGAAGAATTGATAAATGTTGTTGGTTTATTGATTGACAGCTTCTAAGTGCCCCCAGACAGCTCTCTGTGATGATAAATTAGAGAACAGTTGCTAATCCTGTATTGGTGGAGAGGGTTTCTTCACTGTAATGAGCAAGAGAGGAGGCAATACGTGAGTGCTAAATTATAAGGTACTGGGTGCTATATTTCTGTCTGTCTGGGGGTACTATGTTGACCGGGATGACCTCTGGAATGACCTGAGAGTGATTCAACTCTGATTCTATGCCCAATCCCCCAGACCCACAAGATATACCCACATTCACTTCATTCATTCATTCATTCAATGTGTGAATTCAGTACACATTAAGTGCCCACTAGGTGGAAGATACTGGGATAAATTCTGAGGGGTTTAAAGATAAATAGAGCCCCTGCATGTTTTATTAGATCTTAATAACAACAGTGACATGTCCACAAAGAACTATAATATAGATTAGAATATAATGGGGCGTACCTATGAGGACCACAGAGCTCCATGAGAATATAGAATCATAGACCAATAGCTGGAAGGGACCGTTAAAGCCGTCAGGTCCAATATCATCATCATTTTAGAGATGAGCAAACTGAGGCTGATAGGTCTAGGGTGACATGTCCAGGTTCACACAGCTACTTAAGCATTGGAGGCAGAATTCAAACCCAGTTATTCCTAATTAGACAAGGGAGATCACTACCAGCTCTTGGAATGGGGGAAAGGGAGTCTTTAAGCAGGAATCCAAAGGCTCTGTGACCTACTGTCTCAATATCTTGGCCATATGCTTCAAAACGGCTATTTTGGGTGATTTCCTACGTGTGAACTTCTCCAATTGCTACTTTTCTTTCCCTCAATGAAGTAAATGCTTCTCGCTTCAAAAAAGTTCTATTCCTCCCTCTGGAATAAGATGCCAGGCTGGCTAGGAGGACATCTAATTATTTCCCTGAAAGAAGGATTTTTATAAGTTAAGATGATCCTCAGCTACTCTTGTGACAGGTAAGCTAAGAAAAAGGTCTACCCGAGGAAGAGCAAAAGTGTTGGGGACAGGTCCCTGATAAAGAGAAGGGGGCAGAGTGGATAACAAGGGAGGAGAGGATACACAACATGTGATGGGAGGTGTGAGATTGCTTCAGAGACCTTGTTCTAGCATTCTAGTGACTCCAGAGGGGCATGAGATGAGACCACGCCAAGTGTCTCCATCTTGGCAGAACACTGAGTAAGAGACAGCTGTAGACCTTGTCATGCAGAGCCTCAGGATTGTGATAGAGAGAGCCCTTCAAATGGAGCCCTTCGGTCAGGACAAGGCATGGCACAGATTATGGACGAGTAGCTAGGTATTCCTGACCCCTTGGAGGCATATTTGTTTGCTCCAAATTCAGTTAGAATTTACAGTTTGGAAAGTAGAGACTTTTGGATGAGCTGTATCAGAAAAATCATGGAATATTAGAGCTGGGAGAGACCTTGTAGATAATCTTCTAGGCCAGAAGCTGCCTCCAGAACTCCCCAGAGTGACCTGAGACTGATTAAAATCTAATTGGGAAATATATAATAAAATAAATAAACATACAACATAGATATTATTAAGTTGTGGTGTTTTAAGCCAATGTGTGGCCCACAGGGATTCGTTTCTATTTGTGTTTGACATCACTTGTCAAATCCAACCCCTTTTGCACAACACAGGGAGGTAACAGAAGATAGAGAACCAGACTTAGAGTCAGAAAGACTTGAGTTCAAATCCTGTCTCAGACACTTACTAGCTTCGTGACCCTGGGGCAAATCACTTAATATCTCTAAGCATCAGTTTCCTCATTGATAAAAATGAGGATGATAAGATTACCTACCTCCCAGGGTTGTTATGAGAACCAAATGAGATAATAAAATTCAAGTGGTTTTGCAAACATATACATGTATACATATGTGCATATATACCTGTATATGCATACATGTGTATTATAGATGTGTGTATGCATCTTAGTTTAGTAGCTTAAAACCCTACTAGACTTTTGGAATACTGTGTCTCTCTGTGTGTACATATATAAAACACCATGTAAACATTATTATTAATTAAAATGTAATTCTGTAGTTCTATATTAATAATTGTTAATATTGAATTATTATTTTAATATGCACTTTTATAGATGTGGACGTGTAACAATTGGAATGATGCCACCTGCTGGAGACTTACTGTAGGAAAGCTCCGCCATGAGGAGAAGGCGCCTGAGGGCAAGCCAAGCAGCTTTTCTTTGGTGTTAGGAAGTGACGTTTGCTTGTGGGAGGAAGAGGGGGCAAGGCTGGCTCTCTCACCAGAATAGCTAGAATTTTAGCCCCTTACAGAAGGAAGGTCTAAAGGATTCCAGACCCATAGTGTGCCACCTCTGTAAAGGTAGCTAGGTGGCTAAGTGATCAGAGTCAGGAAGACCTGAGTTCAAATGTGACCTCAGACACTACAAGCTGTGTAATCATTCTTAAGTCACTTCACCTTGTTTGCCTCAGTTTCTTCATCTCTAGAATGAGCTGAAGAAGGAAATGGCAAACCACTTCAGTCTCTGTGCCCATTTTCTTCTGCCCACCTTCTTCTTCAACTATTTATGGTCTTAATCAGGGCTTGACCAATCCCTTTGTGAGTAGCATCTCTGAATGATCATATCTGTTCAGCTCTGTTTATATCACTGAAATTTTTTTTGTTTCTAAGATGGAGTAATAAAAAGCTTAAACAGCTTTTTAAATGATGTATGATACACTTAATGTTGAAGTGATTATATTATATACTTAATATCAATACATTTATTATTTACATTTAAATAAGGAAGACACAAAATGCCTTAACTTTAAAAAAATCTGTTATAAATACACAATAGCAAATATAGCCAATTTTGGGGGGGATGAGGCAATTGGGTGTGACCCTGGGCAAGTGACTTGCCCAGGGTCACACAGCTAGTGTCAAGGGTCTGATACCGGATTTGAACTCAGGTCCTCCTGAATCCAGGGCCAGTGCTCTATCCACTGTGTCACCTAGCTGCCCCTAGCCAATTCTTTACATGTCTTTCCACACAGAACCTATTTTCCAACCTTCATCATTTTCGTCCCTCTCTTGTAAACATCCTCAAACTTTGCCACATTCTTCCTAAAGTATCAAAACTTAAACTGCTAAGGGTTGAACAAATGCTGGATATAAACATTATTTCCTAGCCTTTGATCATTTTGCTTTTTAAAAAATGTGTCCTAAAACCATGTTTGCTTTAACTTCATAAAAATATTGCTTTGGTCACAAAAGCAAATTTGGGGGGGGGTATCATAAAAGTATTTTATTATTTTCCAGTTACATGTAAAGATAGTTTTCAACATTTGATAAGATTTTTAGCTCCAAATTTTTCTCCCTACCGCCTTTCCTCCCCCCTCTCCAAGACAGAAAGCAATCAGATATAGGTTATATATGTACAATCATATCAAACATATTTCTGCATTAGTCATGTCATGAAAGAAAAATCAGAACAAAAGGGAAAAATCTCAAAAAACAAAAACAAAAGTAGAAACAATATGGTTCAATCTGCATTCAGAATCCACAGTTCTTTTTTTCTAGATGTGGAGAACATTTTCCATCATGAGTTCTTTGGAACTGTCTTGGATCACTACACTGCTGAGAAGAGCTAAGTCTGTCACAGCTGACCATCACACAAAGTTGCTCTTACTGTGAACAGTGTTGTCCTAGTTCAAAAGTAAATTTAAAAAATGAGATAGTAATTGTAAAGCACTCAGCACACTGCTTGGCACACCTACATATAGCAGGTGCTATATAAATATTACACATTATTATTATTATTGTCATTATTGTTATTATTAAACAAAGAAAAGTACAAAATGGCTTCCAGTCTTTTGTGGTTCCCCTGCTTCTCTGTTAATGGTTATAATCATGGGAAAGTGGACAGGGCATGCTAAAGATTACAGTTTGGAGGCCATCTAACATATAGCACTAAAATATATAAATCCTTTAATTAAACAATTCCATGAACAATAATAGTAATGCCATTTATATAGTGCTTTAAAGTTGGCAAATCACTTTACATGTGTCATTCGATCTTCAAAAGAGCCTTCTATTATTGTCCCCATTATTATCCCCATTTTACATATAGGAAAACTGATTCTAAGAGAATTTACACAGTTAGAAAGTGCCTAAAACAAATTTGAACTGAGATCTTCCTTTCTTCAAATCCCACATTCTACAGTGCCACCTAGCTGCCAGTACAATAATCTAGGCTCTGAGCCACACAGTGATAAATAAAACAAGGTCACTACCCTCAAGGAGCTTACAATCTAATTGCAGAAATAATGTACACAATCTAACCAATTTAAGGAACATGCAAAAGGAATATAGAGTACCATGACATTAGATGAGAGAAAGCACTCCTGACTGAGTTCCAAGTACTGAGATGCCATTTTCCTCAAAGAGGTAATGACTAACAATGACTTCAGAGGACTGGCCAGGAAATGTGCTTCCCATTAGTTGGCACAGATAGAGAAGGAGATGTATAGTTTCAGATATGGTCACCATATTTCTTTGTTTTGCTTTGCTTATACTTATATGAGGGATTTTATTGTATATGGCAGGGGGAGATTATTGGTGAGTAATGATAATAATGCAGAAAAAATAAGAAAGAAAAGATTGTGAATGAAATATAAAGAGTATGAATGAAAAAAGCTACAGTGTGTTCAGAAGGAGACAGACAAGTGGGGCAATTTTGTCACTATTATGTTCAATTTGATATTCATTTAAAAAACTAACCTCATGTGGCTAAAGTTGAATATAGCATGTAGCTGAATTCATATATAATCCTCTTTTCTATTCTGTGCATTAAAATGTATTAAAATAAGTTAGTATTAAATCCAAAATATGCAAAGAGAGTATTTTTAAAGATCATTTACATAGCTATTGGTCTTCTAAATGTAAAATCCTTGTTCAGTGATCACTGAATGATCATAGTCTTGAAAGTATCATTTCCCTCTTGATCTTCTTGCTATTAATAAACAGAAGACAAAGGGAAGTTGTAGACAAATGGAAGGATGGCTCACAAGTTTCTCTTTTCCAACAGAGGAGTTAGAAAAGTTTGCTTCTATCATTCATTCAGAGACAAGAGGAAACATAATTTCTTGGAGGAGGAGGAGGAGGAGGAGGAGGATGGCTAGCATATATAGCACCTACTATGTGCTGGACATTGTGCTAAATGTTTTACAAATATTATCTCATTTAATTTTCATAGCAACCCTGGGAGGTAGGTGCTATTATTATCCCCATTTTACAAATGAGGAAACTGAGGCAAACAGCAGTTTGAGTGATTTGCCCAAGGTTACACAGCCTAGTAAGTGTCTGGAGCCAGATGTGAACTCAGGACATTTGGTCATCTGGCATTACAGCACCCATAAAAATTGTTTGGAAAAAGATCACCATAGATGATTTCAGTCTGTGCAGGAATATTTGTTGAACAGGTTAAAGAATTAGAGAAATGACATAAGGAACTCAGTAAAATCCTCTAGATGAAATCAGCATTTACTCTAATACTCTCAGTGACTACAGTGTAAAGATAGGCATATGGGAATCAGGGGAGACAATGAAAGCATGGTTCAGAAGTAAGAAATGAACGAGTCCAAAGGCTTCATGCCCAGAGATTATGAATACAGTTAGGTCCCGATTAGTATGAATGATGAATCCTGTGAAATGGTTGTGTATATTTGAATTTATACTAATTAAAGTTATAATCATGCAAAACAGCATCATTGATTCTAGCCCAAGGAAATATAAAGAGTGCAAATCTGAATAATTTGATCACTAAAACTGGATTCTTTATTTGCACTAATGGGGATCTGACTGTACTTTCTTCTAGAAGAGAGTTTAGATGTACTAGAAATGGTAAGAATAAAATAATATGCAAAGAATGAAATGAGTTACATTCTGATAGAAACAACTGGTTATTCATGTGGGAGTCATTCCTGAATCAGCTATTTGTGTATAGTTGGATCACCAACGCGTTAGAGCCAAGATAAAAATCAATACCAAACCAGAAGAAAGAATTAAAATGAGAAAATATGGTGTGCATTTGAAGCCACTCCAGCTTCAACTGCTTAAAGAAGCTCCCTCCAGAAGGAAAATGGTTAAGACAAACAGAGGTTCTCCTCATCTCTTCCCAGTCTCATCCCCAAATTCAACCAATGTAAGTCAGTTATCACAGTGAGGAGACCAAAATGGCCTAGATACCCTTTCAGCAAGCAAACGTTTGATTCTTTTGTTTTGTATGCCATGGTGATGATTGGTGATTTGGACTAAGTGGCCACCATGGTTCCTTCCAAATCTCAAATTCTCTGATGTCTTGCCACGAAGAGAGAGAGGGCAAACAAAGGTTTAAAATATAAACTCATCTGTAAAATATTATGGAAGAAGGTAGCAGAAGATTATGACAAAAAAGTAAGAAGTGAAAAAACAAATTGATAGAAAGCTTGTCAAGAGAGTCATTTAAGTCAGATCATCCCAGGAGTATTTAAAGTATGAAACTGGAAAGAGGCTAGTAAGCAGGTGGAAAATGGGAAAGAACTGCCAAGTGTTCAGTAACAAAGTCTTTCCTTCAGCAATGACAATGGAACCGCCATTATTGTTCTATATCACAGTCCCTGCTGTGCTATGTGAACAAATAAAAATGATTCTATTGAAAACAAAGATTGGAAAAGCAATTAGACAAGACCAAGAATACATAAATACAAGGATGCCCTGGTGATGACACAATTTTGAGAGAAATTCTCAGCATATTCTTTTAAAAAGTAGAGGGTGCCAAATCAGGGGGAAAATGTATCTTATTAACATTGAAATAAGTGATTGAGGAAAATATTAACTAGTGACTCATATGCTTACTTATTCTCCTCTAAAAAAATATGGGATAATCTACGCATCTCAAAGACATCCTTGTTGAAGGTCTGAGAAGGGAAGAGATAGGATTTTGCAAACAATAGTCTATAGCAAATCAAAATGTTTACCAATTGCCTGAAAAGGTCAATGCAATAACACAAGATTCTAACTGCTTATTGTTGACCAAAAGAAAGCATTTTTTCATAATAAAATATCTTATGTTTATATTATTATAATTTACTATATTATAATATATTAATAATATATTATATTGTATAATCATATATTATATAATAATACAAAATACATACTATATTACATAATTATAAAAATATACATTACTTTATAAGTAATTTAAGGTTCACAAAGTACTCTACATATATTATCAACAACTAGGTGACACAATGGATAGAGCACTTGTAGTCAGAAAGACCTGAGTTCAAATCTGACCCCAGACACTTACTAACTGTGGGACGCTGGGGCAAGTCACTTAACTTCTGTCTACCTCAGTTTCCTCAGTTGTAAAATGGGAGTAATAATAGCATTTCCCTTGTAAGATGTTGTGAGGATCAAATGAGATGACAATTGTAAGTCACTTAGCACAGTGCCTGGCACATAGAAGGCACTTAATACATGCTTGTTCTCTCCCCCTCTCTCATTTGATCCTCCCAACAACCCTTTGAAGACATGCTATCCTAATTTTATGGTTAATGGGACTGAGGCAGAGACAAGTTAAATGCCTTGTCCAGGATCATCCAACTAGGTTAAGTTTCAGAGGCAGGATTCAAACCCAAAGACAACCAGTGAACAGGCTATGTGTTCCATTGGCTTTCCATGAAAATGTCATGAGATCTAAGGACAGCTTCTGCTGCATAGGATGACCACCTCCCCATGGGTTATTTACAAGAGGACATGGATAGGGGCAGCTAGGTGACGCAGTGGATAGAGCACTGACCCTGGATTCAGGAGTACCTGAGTTCAAATCCAGCCTCAGACATTTGATACTTACTAGCTGTGTGACCCTGGGCAAGTCACTTAACCCCAATTGCCTCACCAAAAAAAAAAAGTAAATGAAGAGGACATGGATAAGGATGCAAACCGTGAGAAGGCAAGATTTGGCTATAGTCTGCCGCTTTGATGAGATCACAGGTCTGCTAAAGCATTACATTGCTGGCATATATATTGAGTTTGTGGTCAAGTATAACTGCCAAGTCTTTGTATTCTACACTTCTGCTTACTTAAGCCTTCTTTTTTTCTTGATTTATAATTATAATATTATAAATTTTATATGGCATTTGAAGGTTTACAAAGTACTGTACAAGTTATCTCATTCCTCCCCTTAGATACATCTATGAGATAGGTGCAATTATTATCCCCATTTTACACATGAGGAAACCAAGGCAGAAAGATTCCCAGTGACCCACCTACAGTCACATAGCTAACAAGTATTTGAGGCAGGATTTGAACTCAGCTCTTCTTAATTCCAAATCTGTACTTTGTCTACTCTTCCATCTGGCAACCTCATATTCAAGAAGTATTTATTAAGCCCCTACTGTGTGCACAGCACTATGTTAGGAAGTCTTACATGAATAAGGTTAAGGCCATAGGTTTCAGTCCTCTGTGAGCTAGCACAGTTTTGCTCTGTGTTGTGTTCCCCAATTACACCTCTACCTCTGGCCATCTACGTAATTGTAATTCATATTTATATAGTGCTTTATGTTTTTCGAAGTTCTTCCATTACCAAACAAAAAAACAAAAATAACCCTGGCAGGTAGGTGAGTCAAGTCTCATTGGCCCCAAACATGGGAAACCAAATGAATGGCTGTACCATAGACAGAATTGGGAAAATCAGAAGGGACAAAATGTTTCTTAGTTTGACATGTTGAACTTGGAAATTTAGAAGATGATGTCCTATTGCACATGCAAATTAGGAATTCAGAAGAGGGGTCAAGATGGGAGATGGAGATGTGGGAGTTATCTCCACAGAGGTAGGCAATAATTTTAAATCCACCAGTGGGCTTAAACCAGTTCACTCAAAGTTGGACAGATAAGGCAGCAAATGGGGCATGGGGAAGGAGGAGGTACCTCTGTGGAGGGGGAAGAGGGAAACCACATGGAAGGGAATGTGTTGGGAGCATTGAGTCCTGATTTAGATACGGCTATTGGTTAAGAAACATTAGACAGGGGCAGCTAGGTGGCACAGTGGATAGAGCACCGGCCCTGGAGTCAGGAGGACCTGGGTTCAAATCCAGCCTCAGACCCTTGACACTTACTAGCTGTGTGACCCTGGCAAGTCACTTAGCCCCAATTGCCTCACACACAAAAAAAAAGAGTGGGAAAAAAAAAGAAGCATTATACAGTTGCATGAGAGGGCCTAGAGAAATAAGCATATATTTGGTAAGCAGTAGAACCGAATGAATGGTCAATGAGCAGAAGACTCTGAGTATGCTCAAAGCCTACATTTATAAAATATTTTTCAGTGGTGTCCCACTCTTTGTGACCCCATTTGGGGTTTTCCTAATAAATATGGCTTACAATAAAATGATTCTCACCTAACGTAGTTCTTTGCACCCAGCAAGTGCTTAATAAAAGCTTGTTGAATGGGTGGATGGATGAATGTATACAGACATTGAGATTAAGCCTCAAAGCAAGGAGGCTCCATGATGCTGCCACACTTGCTATCGTCCAAACACATTACATGTTCCCTCATTCTTGTGCCTTTATTTATGCTGATCTTTAAGCCTAGGACACCCCCCCTCCCCATCTCTGTTGTTGGTATACTAATCAAA